>NC_143156.1:19096362-19302454 GCF_041381405.1 Jatropha curcas | reverse complement strand
AATACTCAAATTTTGAGGCTCAAAAAAGCCTGTTTTCCCGGACTTCAAACAGTTCGGCCGGACCGGAGGCCATTTTGGAAATTTACCGAAAGTATGCCAATATGGCACTTAAAACGTCCGGGACGTCGCGAGGGACCCGGAGGTACTCCCGGAATAATTTTTGGAGGTGCGAAACTCCCAAAAAAGCCTCCGGAATGAAAAACTACTAAGCAGACAGGGTTTCGGTGGTTCTGACCGCCGTTAACGGCGATTCTGACCGCCCTCTCCGGCGGTCCTGACTGCCCTCCAGGGTGGCCAAAACCGCCCTCCGACTTGTTTTTTCCTATAAATACAGCCCCGATTCGTCATTTTTACTCACTCGGTCTGTGTTGACGGACGCTCTCTTCTCCCCTACGCTCCTTGCGGTTCTTTTACTGCTTTTCTGCATTTAGTGTAGGCTTTTATTACTCTACTGTTGTGATATCTGATCACTTAATTGAATTAATTTTAATTAAATATTCCCCAAACGAGGAGCTTAATCTGGAATTTTCAAGCTAAAGCAAAGAAGCGGCCGTCGATTAACTCAGGTAATAACGAAACTCTGCCCATTTAATTTCAGCATTTTCTGCATATCCTCTTCACTCCAATTTTGAATTAAACTGCTGCATAAATGCATTCACGTCATCAATTTGGCGAATAAACTGCCTCAATTAAATATGATTAAGCTTAAATGCCCGGTTAATTAATAATCGTGGTGTTAAAGCCTAAATCCGACAATATTGGCTAAAGTACCTAAGTCAATTAATGACTATGGTATAATCGCCTTTATTTCGAACAGTTCGGCTTAAGTCCAATTAATCAATAATTGTGGCTAAATAGCCTTAATTGACCACGTTTTTTTTTTTGCAATAAATTGCCTATATTGCAATTCAATTGATCACTTTTGGCAAACAAATTGCCTATAAATAAGATTATCCATTTTTAGCGACAAATCGCTTAAATCGAAGCTTTGGCAAAATGCCTTGAATTAATCAATCTTTTGGCTAAAAGCCTTAAATCAATCAATTTTGGCGACAATCGCCCAAGCAACACTTTTTGGCAAACAAATTGCCTAAATCAACCCATTTTGGCTAAAAGCCTTCAAATAATCACTTTTGGCAAACCAATTGCCTAAATCACATCAACTTTTGGCAAACGAATTGCCTAAATCAATCTTTTCGGCTAAAAGCCTTAAATCAACACTTTTGGCAACAAATGCCTAAAACAGAAAATCAATCAATCTTTGGCAAAATGCCTGAACAAAATGCCCGAAGCATACACACACTTATGCATTAAGCATTCCCATTCAAAGCCCTTTAAAAAAGGCCTATCGAACTACGTCGGCTTTGATCTCTCATTCAAACGAGAGTACGTAGGCACGTTCGAGATTTGACCCCGAGCGGCAAGTCGAAATCATCAAAACACTTTATTGGTCCAATTGCATCATTACCTTGCAAAGCATTAATCGACATGACATAGTCTCGGGATCCACCTCGGGTTCGCAAACTATGCCTTAAGCATTGGGATAATTAATCTAGTAATTAGGTTAATTAAAATTGGAGTCAACTTAGGGTTTTTTTCCTAGTTTACCCTAAAATAATTAAACAAGGTGGCGACTCACACATTCACGTGCATTTCTGCCCTTAGTCATATTCATTATATGCCTATTTTTGGGGGAGGGGTTCACAGTTTGGCGACTTCACTGGGGATTTATGTAATCATTTTGCATAAAGTGGACTACAATTGCTGCATCAACTGACCTGCCCTTCTTCAGGGTATTATTTTTGTTGTGCTTTGATTTTGCAGGGTACCCTAACACGAATCAAGTGTTCTTTCTTTAAGAATACTTGATAAAGAAATTTGGACTTAATTGTACAATTTAATGAAAACATTTAAATTTGTTGATTTATTTGCACGATTGAGAATCTTTTTCTCCATTGCATAAAAAATGAATTTCAAATGAATTTCTTCTCTTCTGGTCAAACTTCTGAGTCTGGATAGCGAGTAGCGCTGATCGGCAGGTCTCCTTGATTATGTCGATGGACAGCCAAAGCATCCTTCCTGTTACCGCAAACCATCCCTAATCCTTTTGGGGGTGGCCCATGAGTATGCGTACTGTCGGACCCACGCGAAACTCCTTGTTTCACATGTGGTTAGGTATATCCATGCTCAAGGTTCAAGGGTCCCTTTATAAGCCTATTTTCTATTTGTGTCATAGCCTATAGTACCTATCCTTTAGGGCTGTATGTACCCAATGCTTGAAGCATCTTATTAAAATGGATTATGATGTGTTGTTGTGCGCATTCACGACATATCATAAACATTGAATAAACACAAAAAGAACACAAAACATTCTTTTGTTTTTTTTTAGTCATGCATAGTTGGACAAAGAGTCGATCTACCTCACATCAGCTACCCTGATACACGAACCACTATACCCTAATCCAATTACCCTTATACTTACCCACTGTTCAAGTGCCAACATCAGTGCCAGTCACACCTACGGTACCATCCCCAACATCACCAGTTTCTCCAGCTTCACCAGCTACACCAGCTTCACCTACAACTCCAACAACCCCACCTACATCAATGGCATCAATCCCTGACATCCAAAACCTTATGAGCCAACTGGAGAAGACAAAGGGCCAGCCTCTCTTTCAGGTCAACCCTGAGAATGCCAACCTGCCCCTCTCAGGATTTCAAAAACAGTGCATAGAGGGAAAAACTGCAAACTCTCGAATTCTCTTTGATTTCGGGACGATGCAAATAAACTGCATAGTGCCTTTGATGCTGAAAATGTCCTACCCGCCGGGAATGGTTATGGCAAGGTCCGGAAAGACATACCCCGCACTACAAGCTTGGGAATGTCCAGTGAATAAAGGGACTTTTGGGCTAGGATAGGAGCCCACTGATGAAGACTTGCTGGAAGGACCAGGAGAAGAAGGAGAAAGATACAGATGCGGCCATACTTTTTGACTTTGAATGGTCACTTCTGCAGACCGGGAGAAACGATTCCTTATCATGGCTTCCAAGAACCATTTTACTGCCCGACTGCTAAGAAGATGCTGCCTGGGATAGAAATATTTTCTGATGTCTAGGGCAACAAGCCCGAAACAATAACTAAACTGGAAGTGAAAGACTTCATGCAGCCCAGTCTCTTTGACGAGGTTGCGGTCATTACAGGAAATGATGGGAACCAAGACCTACTGAGCCTGATCAAGCCATACAAAGGGCCTCTCACCAACTGGTACGCTGAGGAGGAGCGCGCTGCTGATAAACCCCCTCCCGAGTCAAACCTAGATTCAAAGTCTGTAATCAAGTCCTGTACTGAGTCTGAGTCTGACCCCGAGTCTGAAACCAAGTCAGAGTCCAGTTCCAGTTCTGAGTCGTCTGTGTCGGATTTAGAAAATCAAGACTTCAAATTTGATGTAATTTTTAAGGATGATTCTGTCCTAATCAATAAGAGCTTGCAAATTATTGGCTACCCCGCGTGTCTATCTTTCCAAGCATTTCAAGCAAAAATAATGAAAATCAAATGAATGAAATAAAAAATGAAAAAGAAAAAATAATAATTGGCAAAGAAGAAAATGAACATACATACATTGCACCTGACTGTGTGAACAGGGAACAGGTCATTGAATGCTTGAAAATGTTTGCCGATTGCTTCATATGGAAGGCAAGTGACATCACGGGAATTGACTCGGCAATAGCGGTGCACAAGATTCCAGTATATCCTGAGGCTAAACCGGTAAAACAGAAGCTAAGAAGGCTGAAAATAGAATGGTCCTTGAAAATCAAGGAGGAAGTAGCAAAGCAACTGGAGAATAAGTTCATAGAATCTATTGCCTACCCGACGTGGTTAGTAAATATTGTGCCGGTGCCGAAGAAAGATGGCAAAGTCAGAATGTGTGTGGATTACCGGGATTTGAATAAAGCATGTCCGAAGGATGACTTCCCCCTGCCGCATATTGACTTGTTGGTGGACCGAATGGCTGGACACGAGATGGTCTCCTTGACCGATCTTGCTGTCGGATACAATCAAATAATGATGCATTTGCCAGACAAAGAGAAAACGGCATTCATCACGGAGTGGGGAACCTACTGCTACAGGGTTATGCCTTTTGGGCTCAAAAATACTGGGGCAACCTATCAAAGAATGGCAACGACCATCTTCCATGACATGATTCACAAAGAAGTAGAAGTGTATGTGGACGATATGGTTGTTAAATCAAAAACAGCTAAAGAACATACAACAGCACTTGAGAAGTTCTTCCTTAGACTTCGAAAGTACAATTTAAAGCTCAATCTAGCGAAATGTCTGTTTGGAGCTACATCCGGAGTATTTCTGGGGCATATGGTCAGTCGGAAGGGCATAGAGATTGACCCTTCAAAAGCCAAAGCCATTATGGAAATGCCAGCACCGAAGACGGAAAAAGAAGTTCGGGGTTTCCTGGGAAGGCTACAGTACATCAGCCGGTTCATCAATCAATTGGCCAATACTTATGGTCCGATTTTCAAATTACTCAGAAAAGGAGTAGCCATCAAATGGAATGAGGATTGTCAGAAAGCTTTTGACCAAGTCAAGCAATATCTGTTATCCCCGCCAGTTTTACAGCCACCAAGATTAGGAAAGCCTTTACTATTGTACCTACCAGTGACAGAAGAAGCGATGGGTGCAATCCTAGCTCAACAAGCAGAAGATACAAGGGTAGAAAATGCCGTGTAGTACCTCAGCAAAAGGATGCTAGACTACGAGCTAAAATACAATAAGATAGAGAAGTTGTGTCTGGCTCTAGTTTGGGCTTGTACAAAGCTGCAGCACTACCTCTCGTCCTACACCACATACGTTATTTCTGAATCGAACCCCTTGAAATTCCTTATGGAGAGGCCGGTTCTTGACAGTAAGATGGCTAAGTGGGTGTCGGTGCTCGCAGCCTATAATTTAAAATTTGTACAACGGAAGGCAGTGAAAGGCGGAGTCTTGGCTGATCAATTAGCAGAATTACCAGTCAAAGACCAAATGCCGGAGGTAGAATTTCCTGATGAAAACTTGTTGAGCTTGGAAAGTGAAGTCTGGGAAATGTACTTCGATGGAGCTTCAAACTACCATGGAAATGGGGTTGGAGTCGTATTCAAAACTCCTTGTGGAGAATACATCCTAATTGCAGTCAAATTAGATTTCGATTGCACCAACAATGAAGCTGAGTATGAAGCTTGCATAAAGGGGTTAGAAGCAGCCCTGGAAAAGGAAATAAAGGTCCTCAAGGTTTTCAGGAATTCTAATTTAATAGTCTCCCAAGCTTTGAGAAAATGGAAAATTAAAGAAGAGCGTTTGGTTCCTTACCTACAACGCTTGGACGAATTGGCTCAGCAATTTGAGGATTTATCCTTCCACTACTTGCCGCAAGCCAAAAATCAGTTTGCTGATGCTCTGGCTACTTTAGCTTCCATGGCCAATGTAGAGGGGAATCAAATTCGACCTTTGATAGTTCGGCTACAGAAACAGCCAGCACATATCATGAATTTGGGGGATGACAAGCCTTGGTATTAGGATATACAGAATTATCTTCAGAATGAAGCCTACCCGGAGGGATCCACCAAACTCAAAGTTTACCAGAGAAGAATGGCACGGCATTTTAATAAGAAGGTCAAAGACCGAAAACTGGAAGAAGGTTGTTTGGTCCTGAAGGAAATTAGACAGCCAATCATAGACTCACGTGGGAAGTTTCATCCTCATTGGGCTGGACCCTATGTGTTGAAGAAAATATTGTCTGGCAGAGCCGTCATTTTGACTGATTTGGATGGTTTGGAATTCACGAATCCATGTAATTTAGATCAGTTAAAAAGATATTTTGTATAATAAGCATTCCATAATGTAAAAAAGAGCTACATTAGACCTGATTCTCCTAAAAAAAAAAAAAGAAATTATGTATCGGAGATATGTAGGCAACCCTCTTTGGGCGCGGTCTAAACATTAATGACAAAATCATTTCATAATTCATTCTTCTTTGCCAAAAAAAAAAAGAAAAAGAAAAGAAAAAAAAAAAGAAAAACCCGCTAAGTCGAAAACCCGAAAGGGCGGCTTAGGTAAAAGTTGGGGCCCGCTAAGTTGAAAACCCGAAAAGGGCGGCTTAGGCAAAAATGGGTAGCTTGCTAAGCTGAAAACCCGAAAGGGCGGCTTAGGCAAAAATTAGAGCTTGAATAAATAAAGTTGGAAAATGCTTGGAAAGCTTAAAAGTCAAATGACATTCCCAATTAAAACAATAAAGTCAAACAGTCCGAAGTCAAGCAGAAAGCAAAAGAATCCAAGAAAAATAAATAAATAATGAAGTCTAAGTCCAAGTCCAAAAAAAAAAAAATACAAGGTCAAAGTCCCAAATAAAAAATCAAAAAAGTCAAAATAAGGGAAAAACAACAAAAGTCCAAAAGCCTATAAGAGTCTAGGTGTCCCGTCGCCTCCGTGGGGCAACATCCTCCGAGTCGTCCCTAGCTGCTGAACTCTCTCCAACCTCGCCTGTCCGGGGAGCCAACACAATCTCCTCATCAGTCCCAACCTCATTATCAGCGTCAGCCTGAGCCCAACCTTCAAGTGCACTCAGTAGTGTGTTCCTCCTTGGCCTTTCAACCGGCCAGACAACGGCAATGAACCAGGTCCGATACTCAGGAGAAGTCTGAACACCGGCAGGACTAGGTGAAGGCCTAACCATGTGATGGTCTCTAACCCAAGCCCTAAGGACGGCTCGGGTAACACCCAGAGTGATGACTGAATCAGCTGAAGTGCCATCTACAATTGGGACAGTCTGGTCTATCCCCATCTACCTCAAAACGCGCAAAGTGTAGTGCCAAGTACAGTGTGTAAGGCCTAAAAGGTAAATCCGAGTATGGCGGGAGCTAACCTGGATAAAGCGAGCGATGTCATACCAGGAAATGAACCACAGTACCTCGTTTGGACCCAACTCAATCAGCCATGAGGCCCATGCATCAGTAAACGGGTGTGTGATCAAGATCCTCCTCGTACGGTACTGGGCGGGGCTATAGGGTAAGAGAGTAGGAGCAGCAACCACTTGGAGGTGGTCCTTTAACCAAACCTGAGTAATGGATCCTTTCTATTACAAAGGAATGAACCAAAAGAAAGAAGGAAAAAATAAGAAAAAGGAAAAGGGGAAATACCTGGAGAATAGTCGGAGAGACCATCCTGTCATCGAAGCCTAAAGCAGCTCTGTCAAGGCTCCTGATAGTCTCTGCCAGCACAATGCCGCCGATGCAACCCATATCCTCCATCTGTCGAATCATGGGGCAAAGTCGCAAATCCCCAAAGCCTAGGTCCGTGTCGAACAAGAAACCAGCTAATAAGCAGAAAACCAAGGCTCGCATTCTCAGCCTCATCCTGTCTGGGTCGTCTGAGTGAATCTCTGAAAATTCGTCAATCAGGGGCAGCAGAATTGCTTTCTGGTCACCAACAATCATGGCCCTAGCTTATGGCCGGCTGAACTGAAACAAACTTTCAAACGACCGAACATACCCAATTTTGACCTCATGCTTGACTAAAGGGGCATTGGGATCGCACCCTATAATAGCGCAGAATTCCTCAAAAAGAGGGCACATCTCCTCCATCATGGCCCCGAACCGAAAAATGTGGGCCTCAGGGTCCCAAAGTCTGATGCAGGCCCGTAGAAAATCCCAGTCAATTACTACTCTCCTAAGGGTAACGATAGCAGAAAGACCGTACCTCCCTAAGTTGATCTTTTCGACTTTGGAGAGACTCTTAGTCCAACTGTGCATGCTGTGGTTATAAAAAGGGTTCATCTTTGAAAAAAAGAAGGAAAAAAGAGAAAAAGAGAAGAAACTGGCTGAAAACTGTTTTTCTGGCACGAATTTCGAGAAAGAATGAGGGAGTCTGGAACAAACAGGGTTTTTATGGAAAAGCGCGCCCGAAGGCGGTGGCAACCGCCGTCGGAGGCGGTCACACCCGCCCTTGGAGGCGGTTGCAACCGCCCTTGATGCTGGTTTCTCCTGCTGCTTTTCTTGCTGTTTTTCGTAAGATTTTTCTGCATTTTCTCAAACATTTTGGTTAAAATGTGGGGAATTGTAATATTTCCCTAAAAAAAAATTTTTCACAAAATAATTTTTCTTCTTCAAAATAATTTTTTCTCAAGAAAAAATAAGGAAAAAGTCGGAAATTGAAAATTAAAAGGAGAAATTCTGTTCTTTCTTAATTGAAGTGAATAAACATGCATACATATAATTTGTTTAGTACTAACCAAATGCAGGTACAAATAAAGTACAGTACAGAAAATATAGGCGAAGAAAAGTAAAGACAACAACAGAAAAGCCTAGCAACCATGGCATCAGCGACGGGGCCTCCTCCTCCTCTGATCAACAAAGGTCCAGAAGTTCACATTTTGGCCACAAAGGTCCAAAAATTCTCAATTTGGCCCCAAAGGCCCAAAAACACCCATTTTGGCCCCTAAGGCCTAAAAAATTCTCAATTTGGCCACAAAGGCCCAAAAATACCTAATTTTTGGCCACAAAGGCCCAAAAATTCTCAATTTGGCCCCAAAGGCCCAAAAACACCCATTTTGGCCCCTAAGGTCCAAAAAATTCTCAATTTGGCTCCAATGGCCCAAAAATGCCCAATTTGGACACAAAAGCCCAAAAGTTCACATTTTAGCCACAAAGGCCCAAAAATTCTCAATTTAGCCCCAAAGGCCCAAAAATGCCCAATTTGGCCACAAAGGCCCAAAAGTTCACATTTTGGCCACAAAAGCCCCAAAAAAACCCAATTTGGCCACAAAGGCCCAAAAATTCTCAATTTGGCCCCAAAGGCCCAAAAATACCCATTTTGGCTGCTAAGGCCCAAAAAATTCTCAATTTGGCCCCAAAAGCCCAAAAAAAACCCAATTTGGCTGCAAAGGCCCAAAAATTCTCAATTTGGCCCCAAAGGCCCAGAAATTCACAATTTGGCCACAAAGGCCCAGAAGTTCACATTTTGGCCCCTAAGGCCCAAAAAATTCTCAATTTGGCCCCAAAGGCCCAAAAATACCCATTTTGGCTCCTAAGGCCCAAAAAATTCTCAATTTGGCCCAAAAAATTCTCACTTTGGCCCCAAAGGCCCAAAAATACCCATTTTGGCCCCTGAGGCCCAAAAAAAATTCTCAATTTGGCCCCAAAGGCCCAAAAATACCCAATTTGGCCACAAATGCCCAAAAATTCTCAATTTGGCACCAAAGGCCCAGAAATTCACAATTTGGCCACAAAGGCCCAAAAGTTCACATTTTGGCCCCTAAGGCCCAAAAAAATACTCAATTTGGCCCCAAAGGCCCAAAAATACTCAATTTGGCCACAAAGGCCCAAAAATTCTTAATTTGGCCCCAAAGGCCCAGAAATTCACAATTTGGTTAAAAAGCCCAGAAGTTCACATTTTGGCCCCTAAGGCCTAAAAAATTCTCAATTTGACCCCAAAGGCCCAAAAATTCTCAATTTGGCCCCAAAGGCCCAAAAATACCCAATTTGGCCACAAAGGCCCAAAAATTCTCAATTTGACCCCAAAGGCCCAAAAATGCCCAATTTGGCCACAAAGGCCCAGAAGTTCACATTTTGGCCCCTAAGGCCCAAAAAATTCCCAATTTGGCCCCAAAAGCCACAAAAATGCCCAATTTGGCCACAAAGGCCCAAAAATTCTCAATTTGGCCCCAAAGGCCTAAAAATGCCCAATTTGGCCACAAAGGCCCAAATGTTCACATTTTGGCCCCTAAGGCCCAAAAATTCCCAATTTGGCCTCAAAGGCCCAAAAATGTCCAATTTGGCCACAAAGGCTCAAAAGTTCACATTTTGGCCCCTAAGGCCCAAAAATTCACACTTTGGCCCCTAAGGCCCAAAAATGCCCAATTTGGCCACAAAGGCCCAGAAGTTCACATTTTGGCCCTTAAGGCCCAAAAATTCCCAATTTGGCCCCAAAGGCCCAAAAATGCCCAATTTGGCCACAAAGGCCCAAAAGTTCACATTTTGGCCCCTAAGGCCCAAAAATTCACACTTTGGCCACAAAGGCCCAAAAATTCACACTTTGGCCACAAAGGCCCAAAATAAATAAACAAATAAACAAGGGAACTTACCTGGGCGTAGACGCCAGTTACGGAGGCGTGAGTGTCAGCGTCCGCCGTAACATTGACTTCGTCGAGGGAAATCCCCAGAGACTCCAGGAAATCCTCGTCGCTAAGATCTGAGGAAACCATGGAGGAAGGAAGCTTCGAAGCTCTGGAAATTGAGAAATTTTGAGAGAGATCTTTGAGTTGGAAAGTTGATAATTTTGGCTATTTATAGGAAAAAAAGGCTAAAAGGCGGGTCTTTTCGACGCGTCTGATTTTCGCCTTCAAAATTTATTTTTCAGACAACCACCGATTCCCATAAATCATTTTTATGGTTGCCGGTGGAGGGCAACTATGAATACTCAAATTTTGAGGCTCAAAAAAGCCTGTTTTCCCGGACTGCAAACAGTCCGGCCGGACAGGAGGCCATTTTGAAAATTTACCGGAAGTATGCCAATATGGCACTTAAAACGTCCGGGATGTCGCGAGGGACCTGGAGGTACTCCCAGAATAATTTTTGGAGGTACGGAACTCCCGAAAAAGCCTCCGGAACGAAAAACTAGCGAGCAGACAGGGTTTCTATGGTTCTGACCGCCATCAACGGCTGTCTTGACCGCCCTCCAGGGGGGTCAGAACCGCCCTCCGGCTTGTTTTTTCCTATAAATATAGCCCCGATTCGTCATTTTTACTCACTCGGTCTGTGTTGATGTACGCTCTCTTCTCCCCTACGCTCCTTGCGGTTCTTTTACTGCTTTTCTGCATTTAGTGTAGGCTTTTATTACTCTGCTGTTGTGATATCTGGTCACTTAATTGAATTAATTTTAATTAAATATTCCCCAAACGAGGAGCTTAATCTGAAATTTTCAAGCTGAAGCTAAGAAGCAGCCGCCGATTAACTCAGGTAATAACGAAACTCTGCCCATTTAATTTCAGCATTTTCTGCATATTCTCTTCTACTCCAATTCTGAATTAAACTGCTGCATAAATGCATTCACGTCATCAATTTGGCGAATAAACTGCATCAATTAAATATGATTAAGCTTAAATGCCCGGTTAATTAATAATCGTGGTGTTAAAGCCTAAATCCGACAATATTGGCTAAAGTACCTAAGTCAATTAATGACTATGGTATAATCGCCTTTATTTCGAACAGTCCGGCTTAAGTCCAATTAATCAATAATTGTGGCTAAATAGCCTTAATTGACCACGTTTTTTTTTGGCAATAAATTGCCTATATTGCAATGCAATTGATCACTTTTGGCAAACAAATTGCCTATAAATAAGATTATCCATTTTTAGCGACAAATCGCTTAAATCGAAACTTTGGCAAAATGCCTTAAATTAATCAATCTTTTGGCTAAAAGCCTTAAATCAATCAATTTTGGCGACAATCGCCCAAGCAACACTTTTTGGCAAACAAATTGCCTAAATCAACCCATTTTGGCTAAAAGCCTTCAAATAATCACTTTTGGCAAACCAATTGCCTAAATCACATCAACTTTTGGCAAACGAATTTCCTAAATCAATCTTTTCTGCTAAAAGCCTTAAATCAACACTTTTGGCAACAAATGCCTAAAATAGAAAATCAATCAATCTTTGGCAAAATGCCTGAACAAAATGCACGAAGCATACACACACTCATGCATTAAGCATACCCATTCCAAGCCCTTTAAAAAAGGCCTATCGATCTACATCGGCTTTGATCTCTCATTCAAACGAGAGTACGTAGGCACGTTCGGGATTTGACCCCGAGCGGCAAGTCGAAATCATCAAAACACTTTATTGGTCCAATTGCATCATTACCTTGCAAAGCATTCACACTTAGGTTAGTTAATCGGCATGACATAGTTTCGGGATCCACCTCGGGTTCGCAAACTATGCCTTAAGCATTGGGAGATTTAATCTAGTAATTAGGTTAATGAAAATTGGAGTCAACTTAGGGTTTTTTCCTAGTTTACCCTAAAATAATTAAATAAGGTGGCGACTCACACATTCACGTGCATTTCTGCCCTTAGTCATATTCATTATATGCCTATTTTTGGGGGAGGGGTTCACACTCGCTGTCGGGTACAATCAGATAATGATGCATTTGCCAGACAAAGAGAAGACGACATTCATCACGGAGTGGGGAACCTACTACTATAGGGTCATGCCTTTCGGGCTCAAAAATGCCGGGGCAACTTATTAAAGAATGGCAACAACTATCTTCCACGACATGATTCATAAAGAAGTTGAGGTGTATGTGGACGACATGGTTGTTAAATCGAAAACAGTTGAAGAACATACCACAGCACTTGAGAAGTTCTTCCTTAGGCTTCGAAAGTACAATTTAAAGCTCAACCCGGCAAAATGTCTGTTTGGAGCTACATCCAGAGTATTTTTGGGGCATATGGTCAGTCGGAAAGGCATAGAGATTGCCCCTTCAAAAGCTAAAGCCATTTTGGAAATGCCAACACCGAAGATGGAAAAGGAAGTTCGGGGTTTCCTGGGAAGGCTACAGTACATCAGCCGGTTCATTAATCAATTGGTCGATACTTGTGTCCGATCTTCAAATTACTCAGGAAAGGGGTATCCGTCAAATGGAACGAAGATTGTTAGAAAGCCTTTGATCAGGTCAAACAGTATCTATTATCTCCGCCAGTCTTGCAACCACCAAGGCCAGAAAAACCTTTGCTATTGTACCTATCAGTGACAGAAGAAGCGATTGATGCAATGCTACCTCAACAAGCAGAAGACACCAGGTAGAGAATGTCGTGTACTATCTTAGCAAAAGGATGCTAGACTATGAGCTGAAGTATAATAAGATAGAGAAGTTATGTCTAGCTCTAGTTTGGGATAGTACAAAGCTGCAGCACTACCTTTCATCCTATACCACATATGTTATCTCCGAATCAAACCCCTTGAAATTCCTTATGGAGAGGCCGGTTCTTGACAGTAAGATGGCTAAGTGGGTGTCAGTGCTCACGGTTTATGACTTGAAATTTGTACAACAGAAGGCAGTAAAAGGAGGAGCCTTGGCTGACCAATTGGCGGAACTGCCCGTGGAAAACGAAATGAAAGAAGTGGAGTTTCTCGACGAAGATCTCTTGAACGTGGAAAATGACGTTTGGGAGATGTATTTTGATGGAGCTTCGAATTATCACGGAAATGGAATTGGAGTCGTGTTCAAAACTCCTTGTGGAGAATACGTCCCAATCGCAGTCAAGTTAGATTTCGACTGCACCAACAATGAAGCCGAGTATGAAGCTTGCATTAAGGGGTTAGCAGTGGCCCTGGAAAAAGAGATAAAAGTCCTTAGGGTTTTCGGGGACTCCAATTTAATAGTCTCTCAAGCTCTAAGGAAGTGGAAAATTAAGGAAGAGCGTTTGGTTCCTTACCTACAACGCTTGGATGAATTGGCTCAACAATTCGAGGATCTGTCTTTCCATGACTTGCCCCGAGCCAAGAACCAGTTTGCTGATGCCCTTGCTACTTTAGCTTCCATGGTCAATGTAGAAGGGAATCAAATTATTCGACCTTTGACAGTTCGGCTACAGAAACAGCCGGCCCACATCATGAATTTGGTCGATGACAAGCCCTGGTTTTGGGACGTACAGAATTATCTTCAGAACGAGGTTTACCCGGATGGATCCTCGAAGACTGATCAACGGACATTGAGACAGTTAGCATCCAGATATTTCCTTGCTGGGGGAGTTCTATATAAAAGAAGTTGGAACGGTTTACATTTATGATGCGTAGATGAAGGGGAAGCTCAAACCATTATGGATTCCTTACACATGGGGAGTCCGGTCCACACATGCACAGGATAGCTCTGGCTCAAAAAATTATGAACCTGGGTTATTACTAGTCAACTATGAATGCAGATTGCATGAGACACGCGCAGAAGTGCCATGAGTGTCAAATTTTTGCTAAGCTGCAAAAACAGCCTCCGGTCAATTTGAATCCCATTGCTTCACCCTGACCCTTTGCAACTTGGGGCATAGATGTGATCGGAAAGATCCACCCAAAGGCTTCCAATGGTCATCAATTCATCCTGGTTGCTATAGATTATTTCACTAAGTGGATCGAGGCAGCCTCTTATTCGGTTTTGAATGCCAAGAAGGCGGCACAGTTCATTCGTACTAACATCCTTTGTCGGTACGGAACGCCATTTGAGATCATCACTGATAATGGGTCCCACTTTCAGAGTGAATTTTCTGATTTGTTGAAAGAAAAGAGAATCCAACACCATAAGTCCTCACCCTATCGTCCACAAACAAATGGGGCTGTAGAGGTTGCAAATAAGGCTATAAAAGTCATTTTGCAGAAGACAGTTAAAAAGCACAAAGTTGGCATGAACAGTTACCGAATGCCCTATGGGGATATAGGACTTAATCAGAACGCCCACCGGAGCAACTCCGTATTCCTTGGTATATGGTATGGAGGCAGTGCTGCCTGTTGAACTGGAAGTTCAGTCGGTAAGAATCATCCGGGAAAGCTAAATCAGCGAAGCAGATTAGGTCCAGAATTACCACCTCCAACTCCTGGGTATTGATGAGAAAAGATTACAAGCGATCCACCGAACTCAGGTTTACCAGAGGAGAATGGCTCGGCATTTTAATAAGAAGGTCAAAGACCGAAAATTGGAAGAAGGTTGTTTGGTCTTGAAGGAAATTAGACAACCAGTCATAGACCCACGTGGGAAGTTCCGTCCTCATTGGGCTGGGCCCTACATTCTAAAGAGAATACTGTCCGGCGGAGCCATCATTTTGACTGATTTAGATGGTTTGGAGTTCACGAATCCATGTAATTTAGATTAGTTAAAAAGATATTATGTGTTATTATAATCATTGCATGATGTAAAAAAGAGCTACATTAGACCTGATTCTCCTCGGAAAAAAGAAATTATGTATCGGAGATATGTAGGCAGCCCTCTTTTGGGCGCGGTCTAAACATTAATGGAAAAATCATTTCATAATTCATTCTTCTTTGCCAGAAAAAAAAGAAAAAAAAAAAAGAAAAGCTCGCTAAGTTGAAAACCCGAAAAGGGCGGCTTAGGCAAAAATCGGTAGCTCGCTAAGCTGAAAACCCGAAAGGGCGGCTTAGGCAAAAGTTAGAGCTTGAATAAATAAATTGGGAAATGCTTGGAAAGCCCAAAAGTCAAAACTGTAATGTCATTCCATTTCAAAGTAATAAAGTCAAGCAAAAGAGTCCATAAAGTTCAAAAACCAAAAAAAAAAAAAAAAACAAAATAAAAGTCTAAGTCCAAAAAACATACATCCAAAGAAAAAAATCCAAAGTCAAAAATTCCAAATAAAGTCTAGAGTCCAAAAAATCTAAGTGTCCCGTCGCCTACGTGGGGCAACATCCTCAATGTCATCTTTAGGTGCTAAACCCTCTCCAACCTCGCCTGTCCGAGGAGCCATCACAATCTCCTCATCAGTCCCGTCCGCATCATCGGTGCCAACCTGAGCCCAAACATCAAGTGCACTCAGCAGTGCATTCCTCCTTGGCCTCTCAATCGGCCAAACAGCAGCAATGAACCAGGTTCGGTACTCTGGAGAAGTATGAACACCGGTAGGATTAGGTAGGGGCCTAACCATGTGATGATCTCTAACCCAGGCGTTAAAGATGGCTCGGGTAACACCCGAAGTAATAATTGAATCAACAGAAGTGCCATCCACAATCGGAACAGTCTGGTCTATCCCTATCTGCCTCAAAACACGTGAAGCGTAGTACCACATGCAATGTGTAAGGCCTAGCAGGTAAACTCGGGTATGGCGGAAGCTAACCTAGATAAAGCGGGTGATGTCATACCAGGAAATGTACCACAGTACCTCATTTGGACCCAACTCAATCAGCCATGAGGTCCATGCATCAGTAGACGGATGAGTGATCAGGATCCTCCGCATACGATACTGAGAGGGGTTATAAGGCAAGAAAATAGGAGCAGCAACCACTTGGAGGTGGTCCTTTAACCAAACCTGAGTATAGATCCTTTCTATTACGAAGGAATGAACCAAAAGAAAGAAGAGACAATAAGGAAAAGGAGAAGGGAAAATACCTAGAGAATGATCGGAGAGACAGTCCAATTGTCAAAACCCAAGGCGGCTCTATCAAGACTTTGGATAGTCTCGGCTAGCACAATACCGCCGATGCAGCCCATGTCCTCCATCTGACGAATCATCGGACAGAGTCGTAAATCTCCAAAGCCTGGGTCCTTATTAAAGAAGAAACCCGCCAATAAGCAGAAAACAAAAGCCTGCATCCTCAGCCTCATCTGGTCTGGGTCATCTGGTCGAGTCTCTGAAAATTCATCAATCAGTGGTAGCAGATTGCCTTCTGGTCATCCACAGCCATGGCCCTAGCCTGTGGCCGGCTGAACTGGAATAGACTTTCAAACGATCGCATATACCCAATTTTGACCTCATGTCTAACCAAAGGGGCATTGGGATCGCACCCTATAATCATGCAGAATTCCTCAAAGAGATGACACATTTCCTCCATCATGGCACCGAATCGAAAAACATGGGCCTCCGGGTCCCAAAATCTGATACAGGCCTGTAAAAAATCCCAGTCTATAACTACTCCCCTAAGGGTAGCAATAGGAGATAGACCGTACCTCCCCAAATTGATCTTTTCTCCCTTGGAGAGACTCTTAGTCCAATTGTGCATACTGTGGTTATAAAAGGGATTCATTTTTGAAAAAAAGAAGAAGAAGAAACTGACCAATTTCCTAGAGAAAATTACTTTTTTTGGCTCAAATTTCGAGAGGATTTGAGAGAAATCTTTGAGTTTGAAAGTTAAAAATGAATGTAAAAGCGAAACTTCAGCTATTTATAAGGAAAATAGCCAAAAGGCGGGTCTTCTGGATGCGTCCGATTTTCGCCTTCAAAATTTATTTTTCAGACAACCACTGACTCTCATAAATCATTTTTATGGTTGTCGGTGGGGGGCAACTGTGAATACTCAAATTTTGAGGCTCAAAAAGCCTATTTTTTCGGACTGCAAACAGTCCGGTCGGACCGAAGGCCATTCGGAAAGTTCACCGAAAGTATGCCAATATGGTACTTGAAACGTCCAAAAAATTACGAGGGTCGCGGAACTAGTCCCGAAATATTTTTTTGGAGGTATGGAACTCCCGAAAAAGCCTTTGGAACAAAAAACTAGCGAGTGGACAGGATAGGGTGGCAGCAACCGCCGTCCACGGCGGTAGCACTCGCCCTCCAGCCTGGGTTTTCCCTATAAATACAGCCCCGAATCGACAGTTTTAGGCACTCGGTCTGTGTTGACGGACGCTCTCTTCTCTCCTACGCTCCTTGCGGTTCTTCTACTGCTTTTCTGCATTTAGTTTAGGCTCTTATTACTCTGCTGTTATGATATTTGGTCACTTAATTGAATTAATATTCCCCAAAGAATGAGCTTAATCTGGAATTTTCAAACTGAAGCTAAGAAGCGGCCGCCGATTAACTCAGATAATAACGAAACTCTGCCCATTTAATTTCCGCATTCTGTGCATATTTCTCTTCTACTCTAAACTCTAATTAAATAACTACATTCACACCATCGTCATCTTGGCAGCAAATTGCCTTAAGTAAATAAGTTTAGGCTAAAATGCCCGGTTAATCAATAATCGTGGTATTAATGCTAAACTCCGAACATATTGGCTAAAGTGCCTAATTAATTAATAACTACGGTGTAATTGCCTTTATTTCGAACAGTTCGGCTAAAAGTCCAATTAATCAATAATTGTGGCTAAAACCCTTAATCAATCACGTTTTTGGCAACAAATTGCTTACAGTTTAATCAATCACGTTTTGGCAACAAATTGCCTACAATTCAAATAACCACTTTTTGGCAACAAATCGCCCAAATATCACCTTTTCTTTGGCAATAAATTGCCTAAATTACATATCATCTTTTGGCACGAATGCCTTAATCATTTTGGCAACAAATCGCCCAACAAAACCCCTTTGACACAAATGCCCTTTGTAACATCCTCTTGAGTTGAGTCGGGTTGAATCAAACCTGGTTGGGGTAGAATGGATGATAAGTGGACTGATTTGCATGGAAAGTTTAGGACTTGTTTGCCTCCAAACATATAGCTTGGGTAGTAAGTTGTGTCTTTATACACTTGAGGTACCAAGTAGATATGTTACACAGCCAAGTCATTTCTTCTAGAGACTACCCGTTCTTATCAGCTCACTTTCCCATTTTCATATTCCCTTCTTACTTTCCCTCCCGTTTCCTTACAAGTTTCATGCACGTTAAGCGCTAAGTCCACTCCAAGTAAGTAGAATTCCTTGAAGTTATATGTTATCCACTCTTTAATTGAGTTATATTGGAGATGAGTTATGAGAATTCTTGTGTATAGGAGAAGAAAGTTCAAAGGTAGCAGAAAAGAGAAGTTAAAACAGAGCCCCAGCTTTGTGGCAAGACAGGTTTGATATCTCTTGTTATTTTCCCATGTTCTTTGCATGAAAAATTGTGTGGAGTGTTGCTCATGAGATGATATGTTGCTTGTTGTTGGGTGGAAGTACTGGAAATGATGTGAAAACAGGGGATGAATTTACGAAACGGAAACAGAGTTTGCTGGAAATGTTACCAGCAACTTCATCCTGATTTTGAACCCATATAATGATAGAATTAGGACTTGTCATAGAAGAGTTATTTGTTCCTTTCTGTGTTAGCTTTACATGGGCTTTTGAATCATTCAATTTGAAGTTGTATACTGAGAGTTATGGCCAAAAGAACACAGACTGTACAGAAACACGTCGCGCGCCCGCGCGGTCTGGAAAGCAAGTCGCGCTCGCGATTTCCTATTGCGCGCTCGCGACTTGAGTCAGGTAACTCTCTGACTCTCAAATGGCACAACTCGCGCTCGCGACTTTCACATGCGCGGTCGCGACTTTGGCCAGAAGCTCTCTGACTCTCAGTGTGCGCATCTCGCGCTCGCGAATCACACAAGCGCGCTCGCGACTTCATCTCGCGCTCGCGACTTGTGCTGCGCGGTCGCGACTTGAGCCAGAAACCTCTCTGACTCTCGATTGCACTTCTCGCGCTCGCGAGGTTTGAATACGCGCTCGCGACTTCTCCCTGGGAAGCATCTCGCGCTCGCGACTTTTCCCTGCGCGCTCGCGACTTGTGTTTTCATGCATTTTGGACTTCTTTTTCTATACAATTACATTCCTTTGCTCAACATGCATACATCCAATCATTTTACAACAAACATATAATATAAGAACATGGATTAAAACAACATGCAAGCATTCATATGATGTGAAATCAAATCAATATGATGAACGATGACGTTGTGAAACCATTTATGTGTTTGTGAACCCCTTCCCCAAAAGCACATAGGCATGTGATGCATATGATGAATGAGAAGAAATGCATGTGATGTGTGTGAGTCGCCACCTTGTTTAATTATTTAAGGATAAACTAGGAAAAAACCCTGAGTGACTCCAATTTTAATTAACCTAGTTACTAGATTAATTATCCCAATGATTAAGGCACAATCTACGAACCCGAGGTGGATCCCGAGACTATGTCATGTTGATGAACTAACCGATGGATGAATGCTTTGCAAGGTAAGTGATGGATTAATGAAATGTTTATGTGATTTTGACTTGCCACCCGGGGTGAAATCCCGAACGTGCCTACGTACTTCCGTTTGAATGGAAGATCAAAGTCAACGTAGTTCGATAGGCCTTCTTTGAAGGGCTTTGAAGGTGTATGCTTAATGCATGAGTGTGTGTATGCTTTGTGCATGATTTTGTGTATGCTTTGTGCATTTTGTGTGTATGCTTTATGCATGATTTTGTGTATGCTTCGTGCATGATTGTGTGTATGCTTCGTGCATGATTTTGTGTATGCTTCGTGCATGATTGTGTGTATGCTTCGTGCATGATTTTGTGTATGCTTCGTGCATGATTGTGTGTATGCTTCGTGCATGATTTTTGTTTAGGCATTTTGCCAAAGAGTTGATTGATTTGATTTTAGGCATTTGATGCCAAAAATGTTGATTTTGATTGATTTTAAGGCATTTTGCCAAAAAGATTGATTTAGGCAATTAGATTGCCAAAATGATTGATTTTAGGCGATTGTCGCCAAAATGATTGATTTATTTTATGGCGTTTTGCCAAAAATGTTGATTTAAGCGATTTGTCGCTAAAATGGTTGATTTTAGGCCTTTAGCCAAAATTGTCCGGTTTTACGGCTTTGAGCCGAAAATGGTTGATTTTAAAGGCATTTTGTCAAAAATGTCGATTTTACGCGATTTGTCGCTAAAATGGTTGATTTTAGGCCTTTGGCCGAAAGTTGGTTCATTTTAAGGCATTTTGCCAAAAATGTCGATTTTATGGCTTTGAGCCGAAAATGTGTTGTTTTAGGCAATTAGTTTGCCAAAATGTGCGATTTAGGCTTTTGTCGCCAAAATGGTTGATTTTAAGGCCTTTGGCCAAAATGTGTTGTTTTAGGCAATTAGTTTGCCAAAATGTGCGATTTAGGCTTTAATGCCACGATTATCGATTAATCGGGCGTTCGAGCTTAATCACAATTTACTGTTTAAACATGATTGATTAAAGCTTTTAGCCACAATTATTGATTAATTGGACTTAAGCCAGATTTATTCGAAATAAGGCGATTGAACCGTAGTTATTAATTAACTAGGCTCTTTAGCCAATATTGTCGGATTTAAGCTTAACTACCACAATTATTAATTAATCGGGCGTTAAGCTTAATCATGTTTGTTTTTATTAAAGCAGTTTATTTACCAAAAAATAATGACGTGGATGCATTTATGCAATTGTAGAATTATTAAGAGTAGAAGAGAAATATGCATGAAGTGCTAACATTAAATAGGCAGAGTTTTGTTTACATACCTGATTTAATCGACGACCGCTTCTTAACTCCCGATTAAGCTCCTCGCTTAGGAAATATTAATTAATTTTAATTTGTTTAATTTTAATGTCCAAATATCACAATAAAAATGCAATAAAAAATTAAATTAAATGCAAAAAGCGGTAAAGAAAACGCAAGGAGCGTGAGAGGGAGAAGGATTCGTCCGTCAAAACGGACAAGGTGTCAAAATTGGACTGAAAATGGCCTATTTATAGGCCATTTTCGGGTCCCGGGCGGCAGGTGCCGCCGGGAGGGCGGCAGCTGCCGCCTGGGGGGCTGGGCAGCAGGTGCCGCCTAGGAGGGCGGCAGGCCCCGCCCATGCTGGGCGGGGGGTGCCGTCTGGGAGGGCGGCAGCTGCTGCCCAGTCGGTGGGGCGGCAGGCCCCGCCTGGTCTGGGCGGCAGGTGCCGCCCAGGGGCGTGGGGGGGCCAGGCCCCGCCTGCCCGGGGCGACAGGCCCCGCGCGCGCGGCAGGCCCCGCGCGCGCTGGGCGGCAGGCCTCGCCCGCGCTGGGCGGCTGCTGCCGCCGTTGCCGGCGGCAGGCGCCGTGCCTCGTTCCGAGGGCCTTTTTGGGAGTTCCGGACCTCCGAAAAATATTCCAGGACCTGTTCCGCGATCCTCGCGATATTCCGGACGTTTTAAGTACCATATTGGCATACTTCCAGTAAATGTCCAAAATGGCCTCCGGTCCGGCCGGACTGTTTGCAGTCCGGCATTGACACTGTAGAAAAGGCATTGACACTGTAGAAAAGTCAAATTTACTGTAGCAAGGTCAAAATTTGAGTATTCACAGTTGCCCCCCACTGGCTATCATAAAAATGATTTGTGAGAGCCAGTGGCCGTCTGAAGGAGCAAATTTTGAAGGCGAAACTCGGACCTTGGGCCAGATTGGGATTGTGGGGCCTTGGGCTGAGTTGTGAATTTTTGGACCCTAGGCCGAGTTTTGAATTTCGGGCCTCTGCGGCCTGATTTGTGATTTGTGGGCCTCTGTGGCCCGATTGTGAATTTTCGAGCCTGTGTGGCCGAAAATGAGCATTTTGGGCCTCTGCGGCCTGATTGTGAATTGTCGGGCCTCTATGGCCAGAGTGTGATTTTTGGGCCTTAGGCCGAATTTGTGAATTTTGGGCCTCTGCGGCCGAATTTGTGATTTGTGGGCCTCTGTGGCCCGATTGTGAATTTTCGGGCCTGTGTGGCCGAAAATGTGAATTTTGGGCCTCTGTGGCCGAAAATGTGAATTTTGGGCCTCTGTGGCCTGATTTGTGATTTTTCGGGCCTCTGTGGCCTGAATGTGATTTTTCGGGCCTCTGTGACCTGAATGTGATTTTTCGGGCCTCTGGGGCCTGATTGTGATTTTTATTTTATTATTATTATTATTATTATTATTATATATATATATATATATATATATATATATATATATATATATATATTTTTTTTTTTTATTATTTTTATGAAATGATCAAATGCATGGAATTATATTTGCAACTTAAAGATGTTTTAGCCTCTTTGAGGAGTTAAAAAGAAATTTTGCCTCTTAGAGGACTTGAAAAGATGTTTTGCCTCTTAGAGGGCTCGAAAAGAGATTTGTTTTATTTTTGTGTTTTTTGTTTTTCTTTGAGAACCAAGGGTCCACCTAAAGTCGAAATGATCAAATGGCTTGGTTTTGGATGAAGAATGGTTGGCTATTGGTTAGGGTTTCACCCTAGGTTTTATGTAAAAAGAGGTCGACGGTAGTTGGGTTTCACCCTGGGTTGTGTATGTTAACACTTGCCCCTGAATCCGACCTGGAGGATTTCGCCCCCTGTTTGATGCCTTTATTAGCTGAAATAGAATTTCTTCTTAATGAAAGACTAGAAATTCCGTGATTACTTCTGTGATGGGAGAATGGTGAAGGTTCTTATCACTTCTTGCCCCCAGAATGGTGCTGACCACGGAATACTTCAAAACATTGGTGTTGTACTTGTCCAATCGATTGAGGAATCAAAGAGAACAAAGCCACTTATATGACTCGAGGAAACAGACAATGTTGATGACATCGCTCGTCTGAAAGGATCGAAGAAACGATGGTCCGAGTGGAGACGAGGTATTAAAGAATTACCTCTCAACGATTATGTTTGACATTTTTAGGGTTGTTTTGGAAACCCCGGGGATTGACATTTTCCTCTTTTTTTTTTTTTTTTTTTTTTTTTTTTTTTTTTTTTTTTTTTTTTTTAGGAATGACTCAAAGAGTGACACTTTCAAAATTAACTTTTGAGAATGACTCAATTTTTTGTGACTCCTTGTGGAATGACCACTGGTGATGGAGACTTGATTTTAGAGACTCGATTTAGAGACTCAAATTTTTCTTGTAGTGAATTTTGACTCGAAGGAACTTAGTGTTCATCCTACAAAAATGGACTCTCTAAAAGAATTCATGAAAGCACTTTTTTTTTTTTTTTTTTTTTTTTTTTTTTTTTTACCTAGTAGCCGCCCTTTCGGGTTTTCGACTCTAGCAGGCTCTTTGCCCTAACTTTTACCTAGACCGCCCTTTCGGGTTTTCAGCCTAGCGGGCTCAATTCTTGCCTGAAGCCGCCCTTTCGGGTTTTCAACTCCAGCTTTTATTTTTCTTTTCTTCTCTTCTTTTTTTTTTTTATATTTTATTTTTTTATATATATTTTTTTATATTGGCAAAGAGAAAATGCTTTTTATGATGCAAACTTATGTTTGTGACCGCGCCTTTGTGGCTGCCTACGTATCTCCAAGAACTCTTCGGGGGATGGGGAGAATCAGGTCTTTCGTAGTTCCTTCTGGGATGCGAACTTCGTGCTCGGCTGGTGCGGAATTCATCTCCGACTTGATGTTAGTGCGAAATTCCTTTCCGTCTTGGTGCGGAATTTATTTCCGACTTGGTGCGGAATGACTTGCTGTTGGGGCAAAATTCAATTCCGACTTAATGCTGATTGTGGAATTCATTTCCGATTTGATTTCTTCGGGGATTCCTTCCCGGCTTGATGTCTTTGCGGGAGTCCTTCCCGGCTGGATGTTGATGCAGAATTCATTTCTGTTTTGATTTCTTCGCAGGATTCCTTCCGGCTTGATGTCTTCACGGGATTCCTTCCCGGCTTGATGTCTTTGCAGGATTCCCTTCCCGACTTGATGTTGATGCAGAGTTCATGTCTGACTCCATTTCTTCACGGGATTCCTTCCCGACTTGATGTCTTTGCGGGATTCTTTCCCGACTTGATGTTGATGCAGAATTTATTTCTGACTTGATTTCTTCGCAGGATTCCTTCCCGGCTTGATGTCTTCACGGGATTCCTTCCCGGCTTGATGTCTTTGCAGGATTCCCTTCCCGACTTGATGTCTTTGCAGGATTCCCTTCCTGACTTGACGTTGATGCAGAGTTCATTTCTGACTTGATTTCTTCACGGGATTCCTTCCCGGCTTGATGTCGTTTGTGGGATTCCTTCCCGACTGGATGTTGATGCAGAGTTCATTTCTGACTTGATTTCTTCACGGGATTCCTTCCCGGCTTGATGTCCTTGCGGGATTCCTTCTCGACTGGATGTCATTGCGGGATTCCTTCCCGACTTGATGTTGATGCAGAGTTCATTTCTGACTTGATATCTTCACGGGATTCCTTCCCGGCTTGATGTCTTTGCGGGATTCTTTCCCAACTTGATGTTTTTGCGGGATTCATTCCCGACTGGATTGTTGAATCAACTTATTGACTCGAGCTCTAGGCGAATCTGACTTTGTTGTTGTAGTGGTTTTACCACTGGTTGACTGAAATATGACTTGTATTCATCACAAAGAGTTTTGAATACCCACATTGTGGTGGTAACTTGATTGGCTTGAAGAAGCTTTTATGCTTTGAGTTTGTGGCTTCGCCATGTTTGAATTCTTGAGGTTAATTTGATTCCTTTTCTTGAACTTTATCTTCCTCTGAATGTGAAACTTATTTCCTCAATGGTTCTCCTCTCCATAAGGAATTTTGAGGAGACTCTTCCTTTTTCTTGTTTTGAGAAATGATCCTTGTTTATAAGGACATTTGTATTTGTGCCATTTTTGGTGCTTGATTTTCAAGGTGTTTGTTGTCATCCAATTTGTGGAAATGACTACTTTGAACTTGCTTTTTCAAAATGTGAGCAGCCGCTTGGTCTTTGTCCTTATGGCTGAAATGATTTGTCCTCTACCCTTGATGGGCTTGAATTTGTCAGAGAGTTTGTAGTTGACCCGTTTTGGACAACTTGATTTCCTGTAGCTTTGATTTCTTTCTTTTGTGCAGAAGTTCCTTTTGACCCATTTTTTTCCTTTTTCTTGCTTAGAAGCATCCTCTCCATAAAGAATTTCGAGGCAACTTGATTCTGAGATAACTCGAGTAGTGTATGGATAGTATTGCGACTTCGTGCAGGCCCAATCCAATTCTAAACATAACGTCTTTATTCTGTCGCTTTTAAGCTCAAAATTCAGACACCTCTCTGTCGGAGCATCTTCCATCCTTGGGTTTTCGGAGAAACCATTCTGGCCCTAACCCCTTCAATCGGCTTTGTCTCGGTACTGTTTGAAGTCTTGCGTACCCTTTGCTGGATCCTTTCCATGATTACCCTTCAAAACTTCCCCTTTGATGGTGCTTCTTAAGATGCCCCCAGCTTTGATTGATGCAGAGCAAATGAATGGATGAATGCATTTTTCTTTGCCAATTTTTATTATCTTTTTTTTTTATCATCATTTTTTTTTATTATTTATTTATTTTTTTTTGATTTTTTTTTTTGTGCTTTCACAGGAAAAGATAGAGAGAGAGTATAAACATGATTGGAACGTAAACTGATCCCTTTTTATTGATAAGACAAAATTTGTGTACAAAAGACACTTAGATTTACAAATTTGAATTGAATGAAGACTTGAATGGAAATGAAAATGAAAAGAAAAAGAACTAGACCCTAAAAGATAGACTCTAGGTGGACTGTGATGGACTAGGATTGAATTGACTATAGTGACTTTGTTCTTCTTGATGCTTCGATCAATCAGACATGTTGTTGTTGGTCTTGAACAATTCTTTTGTTCTTTTGGAGGTTTGATCTCAACCTTCTCAGACAGAAACTTCATTCATTTCTAAGAAAAGTTCGAAAGGATCGAACGATTCTTGTTTAGCAATTTTTTTTTGCATTAATCCCATGGTTAGGCAAGGGATTGGTTGTTATTCAGCTTGCTCTTGGGGATAATAGACCCATTGTCAACCAGGTCTTGTAGACGGTTTTTCAAAGTCCAGCATGATTCGGTCTTATGCCCATGTCCTTGATGGTACTCACAGTATTCATTGGCTTTGAAATTCCGGGGCAGGGGGTTTGGTAATGGCCTTGCTTCTAAGGGCTTCAGTAAATTTGCTTTCATTGCTTCTCGGAATACCAAAAGGATTGGCCTGCCGAGACCAGTATATTGCCTCCTTGGCTGATTGTTTCCTAAATTCCCAACACGTAAAGGATTCGTGGGGATTATACTGGCTATTTCATTTGTCTCACTAGACCCAGCATGATTCTGCCTCTTGTATGAGTCTTCTTTGAGCTGACCCAACTGGATTAAATCTTCCACCTTAGTTGCAGTCGCAATGAGCGATTAGAACGTAGGCAAATACTGTGTTTGAAGCTGTGACTGATAGACAGGCAGTAAATTCCTGATTATTATGTCAACTTGTTCCTGTTCAGAGGGTCGGTTGATCATTTGAGCGGCTTTGGCTCTCCACCTCGAAAGGAACGAGGAGAAGGGCTCATTGTTCTTTTGTTTAGTGGTTTCCAGCTCCCTCCGGGTAATATCCACTTCGATATTATAATGGTACTGCATGTTGAAAGCATTGCATATGTCCTCCCAATTCTTCATTTTGGAACGATCCAAGCTTACAAACCATCTTAAAGCAGCACTAGTCAAAGATTGCTGAAACAACTGAGCAAGGAGCTCGCTGTTCAGGCCAAACGGGTTTAGGGCACCCACATACATTTTCAGGTGCGTTTTGGGACAAGTGGTTCCGTCAAACTTATCCATGTTGGGCATTTTGAATTTTGTTGGCAGCCTCGCTTCGGGGAACAAAGACAAGGAGTCCATGTCCACCACTTCCTTATGTGTCTTGAGGGCAGTAATAGACCTTTCCAACAGTTCTAATTTTTCTCTCATTTTCTGAGCTTCCAGCTCAGAAGCAGTTCTGGAGGGCATGTCATCCAGGTTAAGGGTAGGGTTTGTTGGTTCAGCAGCAGAACCCTGATTGGAGGTAGCAGTTCCACTTCCCCCAGCGAAAGCCCCATTTCCATTACCACCACCTAGTTCAGCTATTAGGGCAGTCCTCTGGGCAGCCAATGCTTCATTCATTCTAGCCTCCATTCTGGCTTCCATTTGTTCAATGAGGTTTTGGATGTCAGACAGTGATGCCATTGGTGCAGTTGGGGTTGTTGGACTTGTAGGTGAGAGCTCAGTTGGTGTTTCGAGTACAGGTGGTCTTTGGAGGGGACCTGTGAAAGGACATAGTCAAAACGATTAGACTATCCTATATAAGGTGTTTCCATATGGTATGTGAGATAGTGTGAGGTAGGGTAGTGTATGGGTAAAGTATTTGGACTTGACCCTTGTGATGTGGGGTGGTATGTAAGGTAGAGTGCTTAGGGCTGGACACCTCGACTTTTCGAAAGGTCCTAAGTTCTCAAAGAAAATTTTTTGGGCCTTAGGGGCCAAAATGTGAATTTTTAGGCATTTGAGGCCAAAATGTGAGTTTTTTTTTTTATTTTTCATTTATTTATTTTTTTTTTGAGCCTTAGGGGCCAAATTGAGAATTTTTTTGGGCCTTAGGGGCCAAAATGTGAACTTCAGGGCCTTTTTGGCCAAATCGGGAATTTTTGGGCCTTAGGGGCCAAATCGGGAATTTTTGGGCCTTTGGGGCCAAATTAGGAATTTTTTGGGCCTTAGGGGCCAAATTAGGAATTTTTGGGCCTTACGGGCCGAGATTTGAATTTGTGGGCCTTACGGGCCGAGATTTGAATTTTTGGGCCTTACAGGCCGAGATTTGAATTTTTGGGCCTTCGGGGCCGAGATTTGAATTTTTGGGCCTTATGGGCCAAATCGGGAATTTTTGGGCCTTTGGGGCCAAATCGGGAATTTTTGGGCCTTTGGGGCCAAATCGGGAATTTTTGGGCCTTAGGGGCCAAATTAGGAATTTTTTGGGCCTTACGGGCCAAATAAGGAATTTTTGGGCCTTACGGGCCGAGATTTGAATTTTTGGGCCTTACGGGCCAAATTAGGAATTTTTGGGCCTTACGGGCCGAGATTTGAATTTTTGGGCCTTATGGGCCAAATTTGGGAATTTTTGGGCCTTTGGGGCCAAATCGGGAATTTTTGGGCCTTAGGGGCCAAATTAGGAATTTTTTGGGCCTTAGAGGCCAAATTAGGAATTTTTGGGCCTTACGGGCCAAATTAGGAATTTTTGGGCCTTAGGGGCCAAATCGGGAATTTTTGGGCCTTACGGGCCGAGATTTGAATTTTTGGGCCTTATGGGCCAAATTTGGGAATTTTTGGGCCTTTGTGACCAAATCGGAAATTTTAGGACCAAAATGTGATTTTCTAGGTCTTAGGGACCAAAATGTAAGTTTTCAGGTCTTAGGGACCAAAAATGTTAATTTTCAGGTCTCAGGGACCAAAATGTGACTTTCCAACTTTGAAATGGAAAATTTTTTTTTTATGCGTGAAGTATGGGATGAATGCGTGAATGCACACAGCATCACAACATAATTCATTTTTAATGGAATGATTCAGCATCATCGGGTGCATACAGTCCTAAAGGATAGGTTCTATAGGCTATGACACAAATAGAGAATTGGCTTATTAAGGGACCCTTGAACCTTGAGTAAGGATATACCTAACCACATGTGAAACAAAGAGTTTCGCGTGGGTCCAACGGTACGCATACTCATGGGCCACCTCCAAAAGGATTAGAGATGGTTTGCGGTAACAGGGAGGACGCTTTGGCTGTCCGTCGGCATAATCAAAGAGACCTGCCGATCAGCGCTACTTGCTATCCAGACTCAGAAGTTTGAACAGAAGAGAAGAAATTCATTTGAAGTTCATTTTTTATGCAATGGAGAAAAAGATTCTCAATCGTGCAAATAAATCAACAAGTTTTAATGTCTTAATTAAATTTTTCAATTAAGTTCAAATTTCCTCATCAAGTATTCTTAAAGAAAGAACACTTGATTCGTGCTAGGATACCCTGCAAAACAAAGCATTGTAAAATAATACCCTAAAGAAGGGCGGATTAGTTTACACAACAATCGTAGTCCGCTTTATGCAAAATGATTACATAATTCCCCAGTGAAGTCGCCAAACTGTGAACCCCTTCCCCAAAAGCACATAGGCATGTGATGCATATGATGAATGAGAAGAAATGCACGTGATGTGTGTGAGTCGCCACCTTGTTTAATTATTTAAGGGTAAACTAGGAAAAAACCCTGAGTGACTCCAATTTTAATTAACCTAGTTACTAGATTAATTATCCCAATGATTAAGGCACAATCTACGAACCCGAGGTGGATCCCGAGACTATGTCATGTTGATGAACTAACCGATGGATGAATGCTTTGCAAGGTAAGTGATGGATTAATGAAATGTTTATGTGATTTTGACTTGCCACCCGGGGTGAAATCCCGAACGTGCCTACGTACTTCCGTTTGAATGGAAGATCAAAGTCAACGTAGTTCGATAGGCCTTCTTTGAAGGGCTTTGAAGGTGTATGCTTAATGCATGAGTGTGTGTATGCTTTGTGCATGATTTTGTGTATGCTTTGTGCATTTTGTGTGTATGCTTTATGCATGATTTTGTGTATGCTTCGTGCATGATTGTGTGTATGCTTCGTGCATGATTTTGTGTATGCTTCGTGCATGATTGTGTGTATGCTTCGTGCATGATTTTGTGTATGCTTCGTGCATGATTGTGTGTATGCTTCGTGCATGATTTTTGTTTAGGCATTTTGCCAAAGAGTTGATTGATTTGATTTTAGGCATTTGATGCCAAAAATGTTGATTTTGATTGATTTTAAGGCATTTTGCCAAAAAGATTGATTTAGGCAATTAGATTGCCAAAATGATTGATTTTAGGCGATTGTCGCCAAAATGATTGATTTATTTTATGGCGTTTTGCCAAAAATGTTGATTTAAGCGATTTGTCGCTAAAATGGTTGATTTTAGGCCTTTAGCCAAAATTGTCCGGTTTTACGGCTTTGAGCCGAAAATGGTTGATTTTAAAGGCATTTTGTCAAAAATGTCGATTTTACGCGATTTGTCGCTAAAATGGTTGATTTTAGGCCTTTGGCCGAAAGTTGGTTCATTTTAAGGCATTTTGCCAAAAATGTCGATTTTATGGCTTTGAGCCGAAAATGTGTTGTTTTAGGCAATTAGTTTGCCAAAATGTGCGATTTAGGCTTTTGTCGCCAAAATGGTTGATTTTAAGGCCTTTGGCCAAAATGTGTTGTTTTAGGCAATTAGTTTGCCAAAATGTGCGATTTAGGCTTTAATGCCACGATTATCGATTAATCGGGCGTTCGAGCTTAATCACAATTTACTGTTTAAACATGATTGATTAAAGCTTTTAGCCACAATTATTGATTAATTGGACTTAAGCCAGATTTATTCGAAATAAGGCGATTGAACCGTAGTTATTAATTAACTAGGCTCTTTAGCCAATATTGTCGGATTTAAGCTTAACTACCACAATTATTAATTAATCGGGCGTTAAGCTTAATCATGTTTGTTTTTATTAAAGCAGTTTATTTACCAAAAAATAATGACGTGGATGCATTTATGCAATTGTAGAATTATTAAGAGTAGAAGAGAAATATGCATGAAGTGCTAACATTAAATAGGCAGAGTTTTGTTTACATACCTGATTTAATCGACGACCGCTTCTTAACTCCCGATTAAGCTCCTCGCTTAGGAAATATTAATTAATTTTAATTTGTTTAATTTTAATGTCCAAATATCACAATAAAAATGCAATAAAAAATTAAATTAAATGCAAAAAGCGGTAAAGAAAACGCAAGGAGCGTGAGAGGGAGAAGGATTCGTCCGTCAAAACGGACAAGGTGTCAAAATTGGACTGAAAATGGCCTATTTATAGGCCATTTTCGGGTCCCGGGCGGCAGGTGCCGCCGGGAGGGCGGCAGCTGCCGCCTGGGGGGCTGGGCAGCAGGTGCCGCCTAGGAGGGCGGCAGGCCCCGCCCATGCTGGGCGGGGGGTGCCGTCTGGGAGGGCGGCAGCTGCTGCCCAGTCGGTGGGGCGGCAGGCCCCGCCTGGTCTGGGCGGCAGGTGCCGCCCAGGGGCGTGGGGGGGCCAGGCCCCGCCTGCCCGGGGCGACAGGCCCCGCGCGCGCGGCAGGCCCCGCGCGCGCTGGGCGGCAGGCCTCGCCCGCGCGGGGCGGCTGCTGCCGCCGTTCCCGGCAGCTGCTGCCGAGGTTGCCGGCGGCAAGCGCCGTGCCTCGTTCCGAGGGCCTTTTTGAGAGTTCCGGACCTCCGAAAAATATTCCGGGACCTGTTTCGCGATCCTCGCGATATTCCGGACGTTTTAAGTACCATATTGGCATACTTCCAGTAAATGTCCAAAATGGCCTCCGGTCCGGCCGGACTGTTTGCAGTTCGGCATTGACACTGTAGAAAAGGCATTGACACTGTAGAAAAGTCAAATTTACTGTAGCAAGGTCAAAATTTGAGTATTCACAGTTGCCCCCCACTGGCTATCATAAAAATGATTTGTGAGAGCCAATGGCCGTCTAAAGGAGCAAATTTTGAAGGCGAAACTCGGACCTTGGGCCAAATTGGGATTGTGGGGCCTTGGGCTGAGTTGTGAATTTTCGGACCCTAGGCCGAGTTTTGAATTTCGGGCCTCTGCGGCCTGATTTGTGATTTGTGGGCCTCTGTGGCCCGATTGTGAATTTTCGGGCCTGTGTGGCCGAAAATGAGCATTTTGGGCCTCTGCGGCCTGATTGTGAATTGTCGGGCCTCTATGGCCAGAGTGTGATTTTCGGGCCTTAGGCCGAATTTGTGAATTTTGGGCCTCTGCGGCCGAATTTGTGAGATATCCACTGAGCATTATTTGCTCAGCGAGTTACTTGTTAAACTCGCAGGTTTTTGAGACTGGTCCATAGAGAGTCCGCGTACAACTGCTGCAGTTCATCTGTAGAAGACTCGGTCTTCAGGGTAGAAACTCATTTTGTTTTTCTTTTTATGGCATGTACAGGGCACACAGTTGGGCCCATTTCATTTTGTAAACTTGTATCATGTTTTGTAAATATAAATTACATTATTTTTGGAAATAGTACCAGCATGTTATTATATTCAATATACAGTATGTTTTCAGCATGTCAGATCATACAGTCAACCAGTTTTGTAACATCTCGACTCGGTTCATTCGGGTTAACGGGTGGACCGGGAAGGGGTGTTACAAATTTTTGTATCAGAGCCCTAGGTTTAATTTCCCCGGGCTTGCATGCATAAGTCAGTATATGTACATGCCATGACTACCCCGATGAACTAAGCAGTTGTTATTATTTTAGGAGGATGTCTCAGGAAGGTGAAAGTGAGTCACACGCCTCCAGAGCAGTGGAGGGTGAGGCTCCAGCAGCACCAGGTCAAGCTAGAACAGTGGAGGGTGAGGCTTCAAGAGCACTAGGTCAAGAGGTGCTGTTAAAGCAACTTGCAGACACTTTTAGACAAATTGCAGGAGTGATGCCTCAAGCACCCGTAATAGTAGAGAGAGAGAGAAAGCCCCCACTGGAGAAGCTTAGAAAATATGGTGCAAAGGAATTTAAAGCTAGTAAAGATGATAGCCCAGAGCTTGCTGAGTATTGGTTAGATGGGACATCGAGAGTCCTAGAACAATTGCAGTGTACAGCAGAAGACAAGTTGGTTTATGCCACTTCATTGCTGATAGAGGAGGCATATACATGGTGGACCACTGTGCAACAGAGAGTAACAGCAGATCAGCGTACTTGGCAATTCTTCTTGGATGAATTCAAGAAAAAATTCATTACCGAGGCTTACCTAGATGCGAGAAGAAAGGAATTCTTATACCTGCGACAGAACAGAATGTCTGTAGCCGAATACGAAAGAGAATTCACTAGACTTAGCAGGTATGGTAAGCAGATAGTGTCTACAGAGGCCGAGAGGTGTAAGAAATTTCAAGAAGGTTTGAATGATGAGATTCAGATGGGAGTGGTAGCTTCCAGATTCAGAGAATTCTCAGCCTTGGTAGAGGCAGCTCAAGAGATAGAGCGAATACAGGCCAATCAGCGTTCTAGACGCCAGCAGTCTCAGCAGAGGAGAGACCAGACTCAGAGTGCACCCAGTATATCCCAGCCGGAAAGCAAGAGATTCAGAGGTGCTAGTAGTTCAGCTGGTTCTAGACCTTCTTTTAGCCAAGGCTTAGTCAGGGGCACTAATATGCCAGCAGCATCAGTGGTGGCTAGTTCTACCAGTGGGAGTCGAGGTCCAGGCAGAGGTTTTGGTAGAGGCACTGGTAGAGGTGCAGAGTCAGCCGGTTATACTTCGTCACCTTGTGAGTATTGTGGTAGACGACATGGTGGAGAGTGTTGGTTGGTGACCGGTAAATGTTGGACATGCGGAGCATCAGACCATCAGAAGAAAGACTGTCCGAAAAGGGCAAGAGTTCCTACACCGTTCATAGTAGGCCGAGGTCGAGGCGAGACCTCCGGAGTGTAGAGGCAGCAATCAGAGACTGTGGACAGACCCGATACTAGGGGTCCAGCCAGGGTTTATGCTATGCGAGCCAGAGAAGAGGAGGAAGCTCCAGATGTTATAGTTGGTGAGTTTTCTTTATTCGAGCATGTAGTTTATGCTTTAATTGATCCTGGCTCATCTCATTCATACATTAGTGTGCCTACACCCTGGGTTAAAGGGTTAGCGGTTGCACATGTGGGTCAGGGTATGTTGGTTACCAATCCATTAGGAGATGTAGTAACAACTCATACAGTGATCAAAGACTGTCCAATTGTTATTCATGGAAAGGAATTTCCAGGAGATCTTATGGAGTTGCCATTTAGAGAATTTGATGTTATTTTGGGTATGGATTGGCTATCTAGACATAATGCTTTAGTTGATTGTGCAAAGAAAAGGGTGACATTATCTACACCAGCAGGGGAAGAGATTACAGTAGTCGGGAAGCGGCGAGAGTTTTTGAGTAATGTGATATCAGCCATGGCAGCAAAGAGATTAATTCAGAAGGGTTGTGAAGCATACTTGGTATGTGCATTACACGCAGAGAAAGAAAAGTTGAAAGTGGAAGATATACCAACAGTATGTGATTATCCAGATGTATTTCCAGATGAGTTACCAGGGTTACCACCAAGGAGGGAAGTGGAGTTTACCATAGATGTCTTTCCTGGATCAGCACCAGTATCTATTGCACCTTACAGAATGGCACCAGCAGAGTTAAAAGAGTTAAAGATTCAGCTGCAGGAGTTATTAGACAAAGGCTTTATCAGACCCAGTGTATCACCTTGGGGAGCACCGGTATTATTTGTTAAGAAGAAAGATGGATCACTCAGACTGTGCATTGATTACAGACAGTTGAATAAACTGACAATCAAGAATAAGTATCCATTGCCTCGAATCGACGATTTGTTTGATCAGTTAAAAGGTGCAGGTATATTTTCTAAAATCGACCTCAGGTCGGGATACCATCAGGTGCGGATAAAGGAAGAAGATATCGCTAAGACTGCATTCAGGACCCGATATGGTCACTTTGAATTTTTAGTAATGCCATTCGGTCTTACAAATGCACCAGCGGTTTTCATGGATCTTATGAACCGCGTGTTTCATTCATACCTGGATCAGTTTGTGGTGGTGTTTATAGATGACATTTTGGTCTACTCCAGAGACAGGGCAGAACATGATAAGCATTTACGGATTGTACTTCAGACTTTGAGAGATAAACAGCTGTATGCTAAGCTCAGTAAGTGTGAGTTTTGGCTAGAAGAAGTTTCTTTCTTAGGACATGTGGTGTCATCAGAGGGTATCAGAGTGGATCCTAAGAAGATTGAGGCTATTGTTGATTGGAGACCACCCAGAAATGTCACAGAAGTTCGAAGTTTTCTGGGTTTAGCCGGTTATTACAGAAGGTTTGTAAAGGGATTCTCCATCATTGCATCACCTTTAACAAGATTATTGAAGAAAGAGGTTGTATTCCATTGGGATAATAGATGTCAGCAGAGTTTTGACACTTTAAAGAGAACGTTGACTGAAGCACCAGTGTTAACTCAGCCAGTGTCAGGCAAAGACTTTGAGATTTACAGTGATGCCTCTCATACTGGGTTAGGATGTGTGCTCATGCAAGATAGGAAAGTGGTGGCCTATGTATCCAGACAATTGAAGCCACATGAATTGAATTATCCAACCCATGATTTAGAACTAGCAGCCATTGTTCTAGCATTTAAAGTATGGCGGCATTATCTGTATGGTGAAAAGTGTTACATTTACACAGATCATCAAAGTTTAAAGTACTTACCAACACAGAAGGACTTGAATTCTAGACAACGGAAGTGGATGCAAATTCTGGCTAATTATGATTATGCCATTAATTATCATCCGGGCAAGGCTAATGTGGTAGCGGATGCCCTTAGCTGGAAATCCTTGTATGCTTTGAGCTTAATGAAAATCAGCATGGAGTTGCAACAGCAGGGAGTTATTTTAGCACAGATGCAAGTCCAGCCATCTTGGATTCAGGAAGTTGCAGAAGCACAGAAGAAAGATGCACAAATAGCCCTATGGGTTAAACAAGTACAGGAAGATCATGGTGGGAAATTCAGATTGGATAATAGTGGAGTCTTATTCTATGAAGACAGAGTTGTTGTTCCACAGACAGGTGAGATCAGACAAAAGATTTTGCATGAAGCTCATAACGGTCTATATACAATGCATCCAGGTAGTACCAAGATGTATCAAGACTTGAAGACAGGCTATTAGTGGCCGGGCATGAAGAGAGACATCGGAGATGTTGTAACAAGATGTTTAACATGTCAACAAGTAAAAGCAGAACATCAACTGCCATCCGGGTTACTTCATCCAATAACAGTGCCAACATGGAAATGGGATCAGATCACGATGGACTTTGTTACTGGCTTACCTCAGACACAGCGGAAGCATGATACAGTATGGGTAATTATGGACAGATTAACCAAGTCTGCTCATTTCCTACCAGTTAAGACGGACTATTCTCTCGACAAGTTAGCAGAAATTTATGTTAGTGAGATAGTTCAACTACATGGAGTTCCATTATCCATTATCTCTGATCGTGATCCAAGATTTACATCGAAGTTCTGGGGTAAACTTCAAGAGGCATTAGGAACGAAACTGCATTTCAGCACTGCATTTCATCCACAGACAGATGGCCAGTCAGAAAGAGTAATTCAAATCCTGGAAGACATGTTGAGATCATGTGTTATTGAATTTGAAGGCAGTTGGGACAAATATGTATCTCTCATGGAGTTTGCCTACAACAACAGCTATCAAGCGAGCATCAAGATGGCACCCTATGAAGCATTGTATGGTAGAAGATGCAGAACACCTGTATGTTGGACAGAACTTAGTGAGAAGAAGATTTTGGGTCCAGATTTGGTGAGAGACACAGAAGAGAAAGTAGAAATCATCAAAAGACAGCTGAAGGAAGCAAGTGATCGACAGAAATCCTATGCTGATTTAAAGAGAAAAGACATTGAGTATTCGGTTGGGGACAAAGTATTTTTGAAAGTTTCACCATGGAAAAAGATCTTAAGGTTTGGACAAAAGGGTAAGCTTAGCCCTAGGTTCATTGGTCCATACGAGATTGTTGAACGCGTAGGACCATTAGCCTATCGCCTAGCATTACCTCCAACCTTAGATCGAATCCATAATGTATTTCATGTATCAATGTTAAGGAGATACAGATCAGATCCCTCACATGTATTATCAGCGGAAGAGATTGATATTCAGCCGGATCTCACGTATGAAGAAGAACCAGTTCAGATCCTAGCCAAAGAAACTAAAGAATTGCGGAACAAGAAAATAGCATTGGTGAAAGTTCTTTGGAGGAATCATAAGACAGAAGAAGCAACTTGGGAATCAGAAGAAACCATGCGACAACAATATCCGCATTTGTTTACAACAGGTAAACTTCGGGATGAAGTTTTTATTTAGAAGGGGAGAACTGTAACATCCTCTTGAGTTGAGTCGGGTTGAATCAAACCTGGTTGGGGTAGAATGGATGATAAGTGGACTTATTTGCATGGAAAGTTTAGGACTTGTTTGCCTCCAAACATATAGCTTGGGTAGTAAGTTGTGTCTTTATACACTTGAGGTACCAAGTAGATATGTTACACAGCCAAGTCATTTCTTCTAGAGACTACCCGTTCTTATCAGCTCACTTTCCCATTTTCATATTCCCTTCTTACTTTCCCTCCCGTTTCCTTGCAAGTTTCATGCACGTTAAGCACTAAGTCCACTCCAAGTAAGTAGAATTCCTTGAAGTTATATGTTATCCACTCTTTAATTGAGTTATATTGGAGATGAGTTATGAGAATTCTTGTGTATAGGAGAAGAAAGTTCAAAGGTAGCAGAAAAGAGAAGTTAAAACAGAGCCCCAGCTTTGTGGCAAGACAGGTTTGATATCTCTTGTTATTTTCCCATGTTCTTTGCATGAAAAATTGTGTGGAGTGTTGCTCATGAGATGATATGTTGCTTGTTGTTGGGTGGAAGTACTGGAAATGATGTGAAAACAGGGGATGAATTTACGAAACGGAAACAGAGTTTGCTGGAAATGTTACCAGCAACTTCATCCTGATTTTGAACCCATATAATGATGGAATTAGGACTTGTCATAGAAGAGTTATTTGTTCCTTTCTGTGTTAGCTTTACATGGGCTTTTGAATCATTCAATTTGAAGTTGTATACTGAGAGTTATGGCCAAAAGAACACAGACTGCACAGAAACACGTCGCGCGCCCGTGCGGTCTGGAAAGCAAGTCGCGCTCGCGATTTCCTATTGCGCGCTCGCGACTTGAGTCAGGTAACTCTCTGACTATCAAATGGCACAACTCGCGCTCGTGACTTTCACATGCGCGGTCGCGACTTTGGCCAGAAGCTCTCTGACTCTCAGTGTGCGCATCTCGCGCTCGCGAATCACACAAGCGCGCTCGCGACTTCATCTCGCGCTCGCGACTTGTGCTGCGCGGTCGCGACTTGAGCCAGAAACCTCTCTGACTCTCGATTGCACTTCTCGCGCTCGCGAGGTTTGAATACGCGCTCGCGACTTCTCCCTGGGAAGCATCTCACGCTCGCGACTTGTGTTTTCATGCATTTTGGACTTCTTTTTCTATACAATTACATTCCTTTGCTCAACATGCATGCATCCAATCATTTTACAACAAACATATAATATAAGAACATGGATTAAAACAACATGCAAGCATTCATATGATGTAAAATCAAATCAATATGATGAACGATGACGTTGTGAAACCATTTATGTGTTATGGTGTTATATTGTTGACATGCTAATCTTAAGCTCCATTGAGGTTAGGTAGAAACCATGTAGATAAGGCTATGTCGCGACATAGAGTAGCAGATCTGCGCTCCATACAGTTTGGAACTCCGGCTACAGGCCGTTGAGTGGATATGATTAAACCGTGCGGTGCAAATCTGGTTAGGGGCACCAAAACGGACATTATTGGCATAGGCGAATCCGGTTCGGGGCCTATAGCATACAATTTCACCCAGTTTCATACAGTTTATCTTATCACTTCGGTTTCACTATAACCTTATGGAGCCATTCAGATATCTTGACATAACATTTCATGAATTATACAGGATTATAAACAGTACAAAAGATAATCAAGATATCATGAAAGTATCATAATGTGTGAGCTTATATGTGCCATATATGTTTCCATGGTTCTTTCTATATATGTATGTGTTTAATTGTTTCTTTATTTGTTGAGATATCCACTGAGCATTATTTGCTCAGCGAGTTACTTGTTTAACTCGCAGGTTTTTGAGACTGGTCCATAGAGAGTCCGCGTACAACTGCTGCAGTTCATCTGTAGAAGACTCGGTCTTCAGGGTAGAAACTCATTTTGTTTTTCTTTTTATGGCATGTACAGGGCACACAGTTGGGCCCATTTCATTTTGTAAACTTGTATCATGTTTTGTAAATATAAATTACATTATTTTTGGAAATAGTACCAGCATGTTATTATATTCAATATACAGTATGTTTTCAGCATGTCAGATCATACAGTCAACCAGTTTTGTAACATCTCGACTCGGTTCATTCGGGTTAACGGGTGGACCGGGAAGGGGTGTTACACCCTTAATCATTTTGGCGACAAATCGCCTAACCAATCTTTGGCCTCAAATTGCCTAATCAAATATCAACTTTCGGCACAAATGCCTTAATCAACCATTTTGGCGACAAATAGCCCAAACATCAATTTTTGAATAGCCTTAATCAACCATTTTGGCGACAAATAGCCCAAACATCAATTTTTGACAATAAATTGCCCAATCAAGCACCTTTTGGTAACAAATGCCTAAAACAGAAAATCAATCAATCTTTGGCAAAATGCCTAAAAAAATGCACGAAGCATGCACACACTCATGCATGAAGCATACCCCTTCAAAATGCCTTTGAATAGGCTTTATCGAACTATGTCGGCTTTGATCTCCCATTCAAACGAGAGTACATAGTCACGTTCAGGATTTAACCCCGAGCGGCAAGTCGAAATCACCAAAACACTTTACTGGTCCAATTGCATCAATTTACCTTGCAAAGCATTTACACTTAGGTTAGTTAATCAGCATGACATAGTCTCGGGACCCACCTCGGGTTCATAGATTGTGCCTTAAACTTTAGGATAATTAATCTAGACTTAGGTTAATTAAAATTGGAGTCATTTAGGGTTCTTTCTTAGTTTTCCCTTATAAAATAAACTAGGTGGCGACTTCATAAAACACACATGTGAGCATACCTAGTTCTAGCATATTTTTGCCTTCGGGGGAGGGTTCACAGTGACTGGTTGCTCAATGCATCAACTTGACTAGAAGGAGAATAGGTAAATGAGTAGTTAGAATGAATGACCATTGTATTAAAATAGTTTTCTTTACTTTTGTATAATGTTGAAAGAAGTAGATTAATAAAGGGTTTGAATTTCCAAATTTTTCTTCCTTTTGTTTCGGGGATATGATTAAGGAATGCAAGACCTTCCTCTCTACTTATCTGATTAAGATTGACTCATCTATTTTGAAAATGCTCTGGTTGTTGGTCCTGCCTAAATAATGAATTCTTTTAAACATCGATCAGAAAAACGAATATCATTTTCTCAGTGATTTCCTTGGAAAGATCGATAAAAAAAAACTATGGATAAAACCCTAGTACTCAATAGGTTCATGCATACATAAAGAAGTTACATATGTTGTTTTTGTTTGATCTATGCAGGTAATAAAAATGGTCACCCCATCTTTTTTTTTTTTTTTCCAAATGTAAGCTTCTATCTTTAAATCAAATGATTCATTTTTATGGGCTTTCATTTATTGACCCAGGGGCAAGAGGCCCAAATGACTAACACAACAAATAATTTCGAAAGAAAAGATTTGTTGTCTTTTGTTGTCCATATGTGTAGAAAGCAGGAATTAATAAAGATAGAACCATTGGAGTCATTAATTAAAAAAAAAGGGATACATTAATTGGGAGCTCACGGCCCTGGAATACAGGAAATTGCAAAGAAGAAACAACAACAACATTTATTTTAGTAGAGGTTGTCATCAGACGCCAATCTTTTCAAAACCTAGTATCATCACTGGGTGTAAAAGCAGTCGACGTACTCGGGTGTCACGATGTCCTGCATCACCCTTTGACCTAGGTACCAGGTGTTTCAGTTTCGCCAACGGTCAACCAAATTGGTCAACAGACTCTGCGTCATGGGACCACTCTCAAAGTCATGGATTCTGGGAACGCATTGTATCATACCGTACTGACGGCTGATCCTGTCTGGGAAATAGGCCATGGAACGGTCTAGAATGGCATATAACACGTAGTTGAGGTTCATGCTCCCAACAGTGACTAGTCTAATCCACCACCAAGGACAGGACCACCGAACCACAGGGTTATCCCCAAAATCAAAGTGTCCTTGGGACCGAGATCGAAAGTTGGCAGGGCCATAGGTTGGAATCAAACGAGCTGGGACCGGAGGAATTAGGCTTAGCTTGTCTAGAGCCTAGGCTTGCAACAACATCGGACAACCACGATGGTGAACATTGAAATTGGTGACATGGAGGGCAATATCCCTGACCCAGCACATCGTCTCCCCCATGAACATCATGAAGACAGTGCGACGATACATTTGCATGTCACGAACAACTGTCAGCAGTCGGAAATCTCCAATTCCAGGTTGGTGATTCTTCATGGCATACATATTCAACAACAGGAAACAACAAGCTCGAATCCAAGAGGGGTCTACATCCATGGACAGAACCCTACTCAGAAAAGGCTCTAAGGGAAGACCTTGATCTGGGTTTATGCCGTCAGGAAGGTAATCCGGGCATAGGGCCGCAATCTCGATTAGATCATGCCTAGGGCCTGGGGGCAAAACTGGAGTTTCATCTTGTTCAGGGTGATGACCCATCACAGCACACATTTCCTCATAGGTTGGAGTTACTTCAGAATCTTCAAATCGGAAAACCATGGTGTTGGGGTTGAAGTACATGACAAGCCATGACAGGAAACTATGGTCAGGTTTTAAGTCTTTGAAATATTTCAGCCAAGCGAGTTGGTTCATGGGGTGAATCTGCCATAGGTCGTCAGGAATGGACTGGACAAAGGACGAAACTTGGTTTCTAAAAGCCATGGAAAAGGATTATTCAAGCGATGAAGTTGTTTTGAATGACTGGGAATGAAGAAGCCACAGAGGGAAGCCTCTATTTATAGAAGTGGGAAGGGTTTATTGAAAGAGGCACTATCATTATTTGACCTGATACTTACTGTCGATGGTGGTTGGATAAGCATTTATGCATAAACCACTCCGGTAGTTGGTATTTATGCCTGCATTAATAAGATGGACAGCTTGTACAATAGGGTGGTTGAGCCTTTATGTCCACATTAATCAAGTGGACCGCCCTGTCAGGTAAGTATTACGATCCATTTCTTGTTTCTGGTTGGTTCTTATCTTATTTTGTTTTTATTTTATTTCATTTCCTTATTTCCAATAAATTGGTTGGTTGAGCACTAACGAGGTGGACTACTTTTGCAAGTAAGTGGGACGCTTTTATTTCGCGTTTTTGTGTGTTTGTATTTTCTTATGCAGGAATAAAGTCTCACAAATTGTAAATAATAAACATGTAAATAATACTGTAATAAAAACAAAAGTAATAATGCTGTAATAAAGAAAATGTAAATAATATTGTAAAATAAATGTAAAAAACACTGAAAATGTATTCCTACAAACTATAAAAATGCCCCAAAAAGGCGATCAGAATGGAGAAGACCGGCTAACGTCGCCTCCAGCTGGGACCAGCTGCTGCCTGAGCGGGTGGAGATAGCAGTGCATCATCAGATGAGGAGCCATCATCATCATCCTCCTTATCATCGAAACAAACCAATGGAATCCCCTCTACCTCTAGCCTAGTCCGAAGTCGATCGACCTCCATCTGGAGTCAGGTAACAGTGCTGGACTATTGGGACTGGTGCCTCCGCAGCCTCCCAATCTCCAGATCCTATAAAAGTAGAAAGAGGTAAGAGGGGTATGCAAAGAAAAAAAGAAGAAGGTAACGCATATGAGACTCATACCCTCTCATGGAGCTCAGGATAGAGTCCGGCGATGTATGACTGGGCAAAGCCAAACCTCTGGTAAAGCTCTTGGTATCTCTGAGCAGGCACCTGCAAGCACAGAAGGATATTCAATAAGGAGTCATTCAGGTAAAATATCTCTTACTTAGTGAATTCACTTTTTTTACTTATGTGTGTGGCATGCTCAGGATCTAGCTGCAGCAGTGGAGGAGCCTGCCTGAGGTCCGCAGGGATGATGATGGCTGACCCGAGGCGCAGAGTAGGGTCCAGCGCCACCTCCATGCCCGGAGGGAAAGGGACATCGCCCAGCACAGCTCCTGCAGGTCCAGCCGGAGCAGTCACCTCCGCCTCTGCCTCCGCCTCTGCCTGTGCCCTGTAGTAGGCAGGCGTCCGGTGCTTCTTCCTATCCTGCAACAAGTCAAAGATAAATGCATTTAGTCACTTGGCCAAACAGTTGAAAAATCATAATCGAAGGCAAAAGAGTCACCTGGATGTACTCCCGAACCTCCGGCAGCCTGGCCTGCAGACGGGTAGAGAAGTATATGGCATAATCGCCAGCCGACAGAGGGATATCAGCAGGAGAGACAATATACTCCTCTTCCCGGTCCTCCGGGGTCATACCCTTTAACAGGCACATGTGGCGAGGAGGAGCATCAGGCACTCGCCTCTGTGCCGTGGCCACCTGGAGCTCATAGATCCTCTACCCCAGGAAATACCGGTCTAACCAGTAACCCTATAGCAGGAATCTGGATTGGGTATAGGCCTCTGCCACGACACGAGCGGGATAAGCTTCCCAAGCATCCCCCTCCCAGGGAGTCAGAAGGAGCTGCAAAACAGAAGAGTTAGTGAATACACAGTGAAAAAGAAAAGAGGATATGTTATTCAGAAGATTCCTTGTACTTACATCAGATAAGGCCCTATCGTTAAGATAGCACCTCCAGTAATGTGGATCCTCGAAACTGGAGAAGGTATGGTGGTAGTGCGCCAGATGCCGAGGAATCCGCAGGGTATCAACTGAAGCATCGCCCCCCGGACCACCAGGGTAAATCCAGTACTCGTAGGCCCACACCTGCAGCAAGATCCCAACAAGTTCAGTATAAATTTGAGCAGTGAAAAAAGATAATAAAAGAAGAGAGTTAAGGGAATAAGAGTCTTACCTTGAGTGGGCGGAGGAACTGCCAGTTCGACTCACCACTACCCCTGGTCCATATGTCTAGACCATGGTAGAGGTGAGCCAAGGCAAAAGAGCCCGGCTATAAGAGCCAGCACGGTCCAAATCCCTCAGATAACCTAGCACAGCAGGGTCTCCCTTATTCTGGGAGTTGCACAACAGCTGAGAGGAGATAATGTAAAAAAGGAAGGACCGCGCTGCCTGATCCCTCTCCTCTCTAGTATAAGCTATTGCAGCAGGTCTAGCATCTGCAGGAAGCTCTATCCACGCAAGCAACCTCGTCCGAATCTGCTCGGCCCAGAATCGGTACACCACCTCAAAAGATACACACCCCTGCGCGGTGTACCTAGTCTGAGTGGTCACGCCAAGTAGGGTATGAACTAGCTCAGCTCCCAGGGCAGCAGTCTAGTACCGAGCGTCCAAAGGAGAAACCGGACCATCGAACCCGATCCCGGTGATGGCAGTGTAGTCGACTGGAGTCAGGGTCATCTCCCCGAAGCCAAAGATGAATGTGTGGGTGCAGTCGTTCCACCACTCCATTAGCGCATAGCGCATGGCGGATAGAAATCAGGGCTGAGTGCGGCGAAGCCCAGCAGCATAGTCACCGAAACTAGCAGTAATGACTCTGGACTGCATCGGGGGGCCCAACAAATCCCAGAACATGGAATCATCAGTGGAAGATCCGCCAGCACGGGCCTTGCCCAGATCAACCTGTGTAAGAAAAATTTCAATTCAAAATAAGAATTAAACTAACAGTTGTTTATTTTTATTTCATGGCAGGAAAATAAAGTATTTAAGCCTCGGGCCAAACACAGCTGCGTCACGCAACTACAGCTGCGTCACTCATCTGCGAAGCTACGTCAAGAATCTCAACAGCTACGCCACGCAACTGTTCAAGGCATGACATCCTTGACGCACAGTCGCGTCACGGAACTGTTCTTCCACAGAACAGTTGCGTGACACAACTGTCGAAGGTAAGGCAGAAGCTAACCTATGTCCAATCTATTCGTGTTTGTGCTTTTTCTATGCAAAATTACTTACCTCGGTCTAGAAACCGCGCATCACGCTGGTCTCGTGCTGAACCGAGAACTCGGTGCCCGGCAATGGGAGGAGCTGAAGCGGTCATGTCCCGGGAGTCAGGGCATTACGGCTAACCGGTACTCACTTGCCCTCAAAAACAGGGATGTTTGGGATCGCCCCCAGAGTGTTCATCTCCGGCGTGTAGGCAGAAGCTGGGATCTTTGGAAGCTGAGACATTTTGGCTAAAGTTCAGAATGTTTGGAAAGCTTAGAGTTTTGAAAGGTAAAAGAATGAAAGGTTGAACAAAGCTTACTTATAGTAAGCGATGAAAATGGGCCCAAGCCCATTACCACATCTTGAAGTCCAAAAGGGGGCCCATTAATCCCTTTAAGCCAAAACGGCCCGTTTAAGCCCTCAATGACCCGTTCAAGCAATTTGAAGTCAGTGTGCAGTTCGTATACTTCAGTCATTTTGTCTATTCACCGTACAAGGGGCAAAATCATCAAATTGCCCAAATTGCCCTCAGGTAAATTTTCTTTCAAACACCACATCAGGAAAGGTATACCTGAAAATTGAGGCTTAAAATTAAATTTTTGCTAAAATTTTAAACCAAAATTTTGCAATAAACATTAAAAGGCTTGCCTAAAAAGCTAATATTTTTGGTCCTAGGTCGGAATTCCAGACTGGGGGCAAAAGTATAATCTTTTGCCCTGATGCAAACTTTCAAACATTTATGATTATTAATGCATGGGGGCATGTGACGTCCCAACATTTTTAACAAAGGCAAGATCTGTTTGTACACAGAAATTTCTCCTTTTCTCTTGAACAATTTTTCAGGCCAACTGGTGATGGTTTATCGAAGCCGATAGGGCCCACCAAGCAGTGATGGTGTATTACGACGCTGTTTGGATCATTTTTGTTTTTGATTAGTGATGGTGCATTGCGAAGCTGATCGAGTCAATCCTCTTACTGATTAGTGATGGTGTATTGCGAAGCTGATCAGGACAATTTCAATGACCAAACGGTGATGGTTTCTCGAAGCTGATACGGTCTCATCAAACAGTGATGGTGTATTACGAAGCTGTTTGGACTCTCTTCCCGGTTAATGATGGTGAATTATGAAGTTGACCAGGGCAATTAAAACCCTTCGAGCCAATCAAACCGAGCCTCGAAGGTATCTTCATATCCAATCAGACCAAATTTTGGAGGTCGTTACCAGTCCGACTGGAGCCAACAAAAGCCGATCAAACTGAGCTGAGGAGGTGACTAGATGATCAAGTCAACCCAACATCTTTCAAGCCAATCAAACTGAGCTTTAAGGATGATTACCAAATTAAACGCGCGTCAATGGACCACTTTAACATTAATCGTTTATACAATTAATGATAAAGTGGGGGGGGGCAAACTGTTGACGCGTGTTTTTATGCCCCCACCTAACCCAATGAGGATACAAGGACGCGGAATAAGGAATCATGGTTATCCGGAAGTCTTTAAACCAAGGATCGATTTAAACCAATTCAAGGAAGTCTGATTTGCACTAGGGTTGTGTCACGCAGCTACAAGGTGCGTGACGACACTGATAGCTGCGTCACGCAACTCCAATCAAGATGACATATCCTTGAAAAAGCCGACATAACGGTTTTGCTTTCTGTTTGGATAGTGGCAATGGTCCAGAAAGTGACCTGCGTCATCCGTCACGCAACTGACAGTTGCGTGACACAGCTATCCTCTATTGCCCTACCCATATAAATACTGTGTTTCTATCTTAAATAGCAGGACTTTGGAAGAATTTTTGGAGATCATAAAAAGATAACTGAGGCTAGATTTTCTGCAAGAACTCCTTTGAGTTATCTTGAAGAAAAAACAGCCTTAGAGATTAATTAGAAAGAAAATCATACAAAAAGAGAAAAAGAGAGAAAAGAAAGGGATAAAGAGATTTTTGTTAAAACTTGGTGAAACAAAGACTTTTGGGACCTTGAAACCTTGCTCCTAAGACGTTCAGATTGTTTACAATCCTCAATCTGAGAGTTAGGTAATTATCCAAACTTTTCTTGGTATTTTTAGTTATCAATTCGTTATTATTTATTTTGTTGATGTTTTAGTAGTGTGGTATTGATTAAACGGTACTTTGCCTATTGTTAGACGTTTCTGAGTTATATTAAAACAAGTTTTGATAAAAAGAAAACGTAAAAAGGGTTGTTTGAAAGGTAGATGCGGACCAGAGCAGTTGCGTCACGCAGCTACAAGCTGCGTGACGGAACTGTTCATATCCAAGATTATAATTATTCTGTCCCGATTAGTTGAGTGACAGAACTGTTCATGTTCATGATTTTATTTCTCTTTTATTTTCTTGTTTAATCTTATATTTGAGATAAACGACTGATGAATCTGAAGATTTTTCTAAAGCCACGAACAGTTGCGTCACGCAACTATTAGGTCCGTCACGCAACTGTTCTTCCATAGAACAGGTGCGTGACGCGACTGTTCTAGGGTTCCAGAATAATTTTTATCCTTTTTTAAAAATAATAATTTTGTGCAATCAAATAAATATTCAATTCTTTTTATAATTCAAGAGACAATCAATTGTGGGCAGATTGCGGTTTAATTAAGCACATTGATTTATTATCATGCATGATTTCGGGTTTTTAGAGTTTCTTGGATCTAAATTGGGTAGAATGTATTTTAGGTTCGGTTTGTGGCCCGCCTTTAACCATAAGGGAAGAGCGGGTCTTTTGATTATTTTAACCTAACTGCTGTGGGTTGAATGGTTAATGTGGTTTGAATGATTATGAATGTAATGATTGAATTTATTTGGGACGATTAAATGATTTTTCGCATAGGAACTCGGTTCGATTTATTCGAGTTGGGTTTGTATAAATAAATTGGCTTTTCTAAATTAAAATAAATTAGAAATTGTAGGTTAAAAGAGGCCGATTTTCCGGGTTACGGTTTCCAACGGGCCCACGTACCCAATTCCCTTATCCAGAACCGCACTTGGTGCGCATGACCAGTCTTTAAAAATAATTGGCCTTAAATAAAATTGGGATTTAAAATGAAGTCACTTTTAATTGGAAGCAGTCCCATTACTGAAAAAATGGGTGGCGACTCAAAATGTTTTATAAGACCGATTTATCGGCATCGCGTGCAATAAAAGGTTTTGTCACCACTTTTTAATCATTCAATTCTAAAAACATTCGAAGATTGAGCATTTTTCGGGTCGCTCGAGGGCGGTGCGAAAATATATTCTAATGTCTTGAATTGAGTTTCTGTACTCTACTAAAAATAGAAAGGGTTGAGGTTAACTAGAACCTTTGGAAAATCTAGTAGGACAAAGGGTAGATCTGGGTGTTGATCTATTGCTTATACTGTTGGTTTATCTCTTACCCTTGAAAAGAGATAACATAGTTGAGGATCTCAAGATGAGTATTGGGGAGTGGATGTAGGTGAGTTAGTGCCGAACCACTATAAATCACTGTGTTGATCTTTTTAAGTTCTGAAGTTTTGCTTGATACTATTTTACTCACACTCCTGTTTATACTCTAGAAATGCTGAAGTTGTTAATGGTTTTGATGTTCTAAAACTGAAATAAGTCTTATCTTCTCTGAACATTAGACCTTTGGAATTCTGATCAGTGAATATACCAAGTTCTAAACGGTTCTTCCATTTTCAGTATATTTTATTATTTGGGTTTCTAATCAGTTTTGTAAACTTTATTAAAGCTTTGTGAAGTAGTTCAGATTTCGATAACTGTCTCTCACACAGTCTTTCATGTTTTCCTAAACTTTATGAGGAAGTTCTAATCACAATAGCTTTCCGTCATAAAGCAGTTTTAATATTAAATAAGATATTATGAAGCAGTTCTAATTGATAGCCGCACTTTGCAAGTCTTTCTATTTTCTCTAAATAGAACATTGTGAGGTAGTTCTAATCAATAACTTATTTTCACAAGTTCATTACTTTTCCGCTGCAAATAGAATTCTGAGTTTTGTTTTAAAAGTCAAATTTTTTGTTTTTAGAAAACCCAATTACCCTCCTTTTGGGTTGTGCCATACATATACGTGACCCACAAGGAGCATGTACCTGAAGGGCTACCCTTAGCGTGGTGATTAATCCTTTGTACTCAATGACATTATTTATGGTAGGGAAGTTAAGTTAGACGACGTACTGGATCTTTATTTTATCTGGACCTTGCAATATGATTCATGTTGCTGCACTTGAGCTCCCTAAGGCTCCATTTGTTTATAACTTTCAGGTCGTGTTGGGCATTTCATTGGCCTCTAGTTTGCCATGTCCTTGCCCTAGTTCTTTTAAGAACTCATCCATGAAGTCTGCTAGTACTTGAGCCTTCATGGAAGGGTGAGGCATGTATCTGATTTTTAACTCCCTTAGTTGGATGGACCATTCGACTAGTCTGCCTGAAGTTTTTGTGAGATGGTTTAGATTGTTGGGTTCTTCTGACTTTGCCGACAAATTCTTTAAGTTCGCCCTTTGGATGAAGCATTCAATCTCCTTTCTGAGTTGCCAGCATGCTTTGTCGTCGTGGCATACGTCTCTATGGAATTCACAATGACTTTATTAAATATATTAAATCAAGATTCCGTCGCAATTTCGGCAGAACCTCCCTAAAAAAAGGATTATCTACCTATTTAAACAATATCAAATATCCATCATTTATTAATCAAACTCACACAACTCATCCATAGGGCAATCAACCAAATCAAATACTCTTTCTCCTTTCATTCTAGCTTCAACATTCAACAATTTTCATTTATTGCTCTTTTCTCACAAGTTCACAATCAAAAATCTCAAACTAAAGTCTTGAATCTTATATTATTTATAACATTCATCTTTCCAAATTTTTAATTAATCATCATATCCTGGTACCAATAAATAAACATCGATAACTATGCAGTTTACATTTTCTTACCATATTACAACTTTAGAAAGCTAAATAATTTGGCAACTGCATAGAAAACTTCTGGAATTCAATCATTCATCACATAAAATCAACTAACATATGAGAATTAGCAAATAATTGGATTAAACTATCCATTCACAACTTGTTCTAACTTAAATTATAACATACTTGTTGCTAAATGAAGTGAACCTATTTACAACATCAATATAAGTACAATTCAAGCAAAACTCATTGAATTTCTCTAATCTGTTGCTGCCAATCAAAGGAACTGCTATTATCTAAAAACTCGTTTCCATATGCTAGTTAATTCATTTCCCATCTATGATAAATATACAACATTCCTTTCAAATCTAAGTACTGTCAGTTACTACCCTTCGCTTGATTCTCTCATTTTCTAAAATCCATCATTAAACACTACTAAGATTGCTACCATGCACTAACAAACCTCAAATCTCAAATTTTAAACCAAAGATAGCAATAAAGGCATCAATTCCTTTATTGTCTTGCAAGAAATTGGTTTATAATTTTATTCCTTAACTTGTTTCAAATAAAAGCCATGGAGATTCCATATAGCTTCTACCATTACAATAAAAACTCAATTTCTTTTACCCAAAATTTATAGCAATCATATAACTCTTGTCATTCAATAACATTAATTCAAATTATGAAATTGATTGGCAATTAAATCCAAATTTAATCCCACCTAATCACATGAATAGGGCTCTATGAACCATAACTTCTACACATCTATGATTCAAGCTTCAAATCCACCAAATTATCTGAAGGAAATCATATTTTGGTTTTAAATTGTAGGTTACAACTTCAAGACTTCTCACATAGCAAGATTAAATTAAGAATCTCTAACATTTCGACATGAACAGTAAATTAAAACCTACCTAGCTTATTAACAAATAAAATACCCCCAATTCCTTTATGTCCTTAATAGGACGTAAATATAGTATTCATTCTCTTCCAATAAAATAAGTGTTTTACAAAAATGCACTTAATAGTAAGAATTCCTTATCTTAACCACTTTACATCAAGAAATTATGTTTAATTACATTTTTGCCATCTCAAGCTATTACCCATGATTCTTTATCAATCTCATCCTTAGTTATTATCAACAATACTCGTCACTTGCAAATAATACATCTATAGGCTCAATATATAGGTTCATTTGGCATAACTCATAAAATTTAACTAACTAGATGCTATCAAGCTAAAGAAGTTAGAATTTTCTGATTTAACTAACTAGATGCTATCAAAGTAATAATGTTAGCAAATAGTTAGATTAGTTGCTGCCATTTCAAAATCATTCTCAATTCTCATCAAACTTGATCATTAGAACATCTATATTCACAACAAATTATGAAAAAAAAGCATATTCGCACCATTAATATAAGCTCAGTTCAAGCCAAACCCATGATTTTCTCTAGCCAGATGTTGCTACTATATCAAAGAAATCTTAAGTTCTTGATTAAACTCATACTGTAACACCCTATTTTTTCTTGAGTCTGAAATAGTAATTTACCGGTCTATGAATAGTATCACCGATCTATGAATAGTACCATCAGTCTGAGAATCGGTATTATTTTGGTCCGAAAAAATTACTATTTATATTTTATATTTTATTTAATATTTTTGGAGCATATATGCATGATTTTTATGGGTAGAAAGTAAGTAATGAATTTATTTGGAGAATTTAGATAATTAGTAAATAGTGAATTATGTTGTTATATTAATTAAAGAAATTTGAGAAATTATTTTTATGGAGTAAATCTAAGAATTTTGTGGAGATAAATAATATTTTGAAGGAATGTAATTGGAGAATATTTTTAGCCATTAGATTAGATTACCATTGACTTGATTTTAGCCACCCAATTATGATAAAAGACTAAAAAGCCCTTTAGCTGCTTTATATAAGTCAACACACAAATAATTAAGCAACACTTTCTTCTTCTTCTTCTTCCCCACTTAGACGTCAACTTCCTTTTCTTCAATTCCTACTTGCTAAATCCACCAAATTCACTCCATTAAACTTGATTTAAGTAATTAATCTTAGAGAATTAAGCTTGAGAAGTGATTTGCAGTGATTATTTTAAAGAAATTTGGAGATTTCCTTCTTGAGCCAACTAAGTGTTTTGATGATAACTTCATTTTTGGGTTTAGATTCTTAGCATATACATGCTTACTCATGCTCCAATTTCTTCTTTTATGTGTTTTCTTTGTTTTGATTTTGATTTTCTTTTATGTAGAAGGTGGAGAACCTTCTACCAAAGAGAAGGGCAAAGCTAAGGCTTAAAGGGTTTTAATTTAAGCTTGTTTTAAGGTTAGTATTCATAAATACACTTACCTTGTTTCAATTTTTGATTTTGTGATTTTATGCTATTATGTGATAATTTGGGAATTTTGTATGAATTGATTAAATTGTTAAATTTTGGTTGTATAATTGTGCTTTTGGGTGTATTTGAACATTGTTAGAATGATTAATTCGTTGAGAGAAACTCCTCCCCCTATTCTCTCATGTTGGCCGAACCATATGTGAGGTAAAGGTGAGAGTTTTTCTCTTCAATTAATGTTTGATTTAAGCTCTAAATCTATTGTTATGAATATATTTAATGGATACTAAAGTTAAATTGTACATATGTTAAGTTTAATAATTTTTCTTACGAGTAATTATTGGACATTTTGGGGGAAAAAGTGGAATTAATTTAATTGATGCATGATGAGGGTTTAAATGGATATTTGGGTGCTTAAGAATTATGTTAGCATGCTTGATTGAAGGAGGAAACTACCTTCCCTTAATTTGCATGAAGAGTCTGAACCACCTAGGGTGGTAAGGCTTACGTAATTGCCTTATTAAGTGATGTATGGACTTTCTATTTCATGCTATATATATATATATATTTCATAGGTATGATACATTTGATAATTTTTCATTTGTTTTAGGTTTATGAGAAATGGGTGTTTTAAGCATATGTGCCTTGAATTTAATAAGAAAAATATGATTTGATTGATAAAGTTTTATTCATGATGAATCTTATTATGACTTGAAGAAAAGTAAAAAAAAAAAAAGGAAAATGATTTTAAGAGAAATTTTTCCTATGATAAGAAATTGTACCTAAGTATGAAATTTTTATGACTTACTTAAGTTTAAATTAAGTTTCCATTATGATTTTTAGAAGACTAAAGAAAATGAATTTTATGAGAAATGTTATGAATTAAGAAATAAAACAAGGATTTTGGGCTCTAATATACTTGGTGTAAATTTGTTGCATAATTTGATTTATTTTGTAAGATGAGCATGCTCGGCATTTGATGCCATTATGATAAGAAGCTATGATGATATGCTAGGCACGTGGGTGTCTTATGTTAGGGGGAACGCACTCTATATGTTATGATAGGCTCTTGCAGCACTTATGAATAAGCTATGAAATCTTATCTACTTCTTTTTCTCCTAAGTGTATGCGAGCCCCTTGGAAAATATGTTTAAGAAAATTAAATTAATGAGATTACATTATTTTAGTAAATCTTAGTTTAGAATAAATTATTTATGTTATCAAATGAATTTCCAAAGCATGATGTTTTGGTGCATAATTTTAAAATAGTAGCATGTTTATTGGTGAATAAATGTTTAAGTAAAGGACTTATGGTGTAAAAGAACTAAATTATTTATGTTATCTATTATAAGTTTATTTGATATTTTTTATGATATAAATGTTAATGTATGTTAAAAATTTAATGATTTTATAATTTGTAAATCTTTTTATGAAAATTTATAATTTGAGTATGCTGTCATCACAAAGCACTACTGAATTTTATACTCAGCGCATTGATTTTATAACGGGCAGGTTTGAGACTGTATTTTACTGCTTAAAGACCAGAAGAGTGGCATCAGAGCAGAAGAGACTAATTTGATAGTAGGTTTATTTAGCACATTGTTTATTACAAGTCTTTCACAACGATGTAAAGATTATTAAGAATCATTTTAGGAGAGATTGTGGTTAAAAAGAGAGAGAAAAAGCGGAGTAAATTTAAAAATGTATTTCAAATCATTAATGCACTAAACTCTTGAAGACCATTGGTTATTATTATTATTATTTTTTTTTGTTAGAATGCAAACTATTCATATATTATTAATATCAGAAGAAATAACATCCAAGATAAAGGATCGAGGAGCAAAACTCCATTCCATCATGTCAGGCAAAGTCACAGCTGCTCTAGCCAAAGCATGAGTTACCTAATTAGCTGACCGAACTACAAAAGACATCCTACAATATTGCAGCTCATAAAGAAGAGCTTTGCAATCACAAACAATAGAACCAAAATAGGATAGGTCCACCTCTTTTGTTGCCAAAGCTTGAACAAGCACCAAACAATCAACTTCAATTTGAACTAGCCCGAATCACTGAATTTCTATCTGACTAAGGGCCTCACAAAGACCCGTGGTTTTAGCTCCTTTCGAGTCCAATGCAACAACAAGCTTTTGCATTTTTCCACCACATGATTGACCTTTGCTGTCTCTAATAATACATCCCACTCCTGCTATCCCCTCAGCATCGAAAAAAGAGGCATCAACGTTACATTTAATATTTCCAGTCTTTTGGTTTCTAGCGTCGACGATTATAAGAAGGTATAGTTAAAGGAGAGATATGTCTGGGACCTCTGAGCATCCTGCCACTCATGAACAATCAACGAAGCATGATGCACTGGACGAGTAATAGAAGAAGCTTTATTCTTCCAAACTATCTGATTACGATTAAACCATAACTCTCATGCAATAGCCAGAGCTTGCTCCTGCACTTCAACTGAGTATCGTAACATGATGACGCGCCACCAATCTATAAGAGACCTATGGGAACTATTATAACCCACTACATATGCAGAACAACATTGTTGTGCAAAAGGGCAGTGTAACAAGATATGGGAAATCGTCTCCTCTGCACTTCTGCATACAAGACACTAAGGATCAAGGAGAACCCATTTTTTGATAAGAGAAGAAGCAACAGGAACCACATCAAGCACGGCACGCAAAAAAAAAAAATGTTTATCTTCCCCGCTACCTTTTGCTTCCAAAAGGACCACCAAAAGGGTTCGTCAAGAACACTCTCATGATTATGAGATGCATAAAGCAAGTTATAATCGCTTTTAATAGTATAGTTACCCTTCTTGTCCTAAAAACACATCCAGGAATTAGCCATCTCCATTCTGGGTAATGGAATTTTCAGAATAAGAGCTCTTTCTTCATTAGACAAGAGTAAAGACAATGTCTCCAAGTCCCATCTTCGAGAGTCAGGCCGAAATAAATCACAGACTTTCAGATCATCAATACCTGTGTTATTAACAGAAAGAACTGAGGGACAGTCATGCTTGGATGCATGGCATTTTCCAGACCATAGTGCTCTTACCATCACCAATCCGACGGATACAGCCCTTCTTTAGCAGCTCTTGAGATGCAAAAATGCTCTGCCATACATGACTTGGGTTTTGACCCAATGAGGCTTTAAGGAAAGAAGTTTCTAGGAAGTACTTGGCCTTAAAAATCTGTGAAGCTAAAGAATCCTCACAAGTCAAAAATCGGCAGCCTTGTTTTGCCAACAGGGCTTTATTAAAATTTGAGAGAGATCGAAATCCGATCCCACCATGATCCTTCTTGCGACAGAGATAATGCCAAGCCATCCAATTAATACCAGACTCGTTACTACCGCTATTCCTCCACCAACACTAGTTCATCATCTTCTCGATAGCAATAACAGTAGAGGAAGGTAGAAGAAAAATGCTCATCACATAACTGGGCACTGCTTATATCACTGTTTTTAGGAGCACCTCCTTACTCGCACAAGATAAAAGCTTTTGTTTCCAGCTATTAAGGCGCCTCCATAACTTATCTAAGATAAAATCGAAGACTTCTTTTTTCTTTCTTCCAATGATCGACGGTAAGCCAAGATACTTACCATGGTTAGCGACCTGAGTCACCTGCAATAAATTCCTAATTGCTGCTTTTAGGAAATCCTTGGTGTTACGGCTGAAAAAGATGGTTGATTTTGACAAATTTATTTTCTGCCCTGATGCATTTTCATAAAGCTGCAAACACTTTTGCACGACTCTAGCTTCCTCCAATGTTGCTTGGAAAAATAGAAACTGTCGCCAACAAAAATGAATTAGAGATAGAAGGGCCTTGTGTAGATACCTTACAACCATGTAAATCGCCTCTACGCTCATAGTATCCTAGAAGTAAAGATAGAGCTTCAGCACATATGATGAACACATGTGGTGAAAGTGGATCACCTTGTCTTAGGCCGCGATGAGGAAAGATGGGGCCAAACAAGTGACCATCATTAAGAAAATTATACTCGCTGAACTTACACAGGACATAACTAGAGATACCCAATGTGAGCCAAAACCCAACTTCACCATAACCTGTCTCAAAAAGTCCCATTCAACTCTGTCGTAAGCCTTGCTCATGTCAGTTTTCAGTGCTACATAGCTTTCTTCCTCGTTTTATTTTTAATGCAGTGCACAATTTCGAAAGCCACCATAGTATTATCCGTTATCAAACGTCCAGAATAAAAGCACTTTGAACACTAGAGATAATACTAGATAAACAGAACTGCATTCGAATTGCAATAGCTTTGATAGTTATTTTATCCACCACGTTACAAAAGGGATATTGGCCACAAATTAGAAACATAGTGCGAGTCTTTACATTTCGGGATAAGAATCACAGTGGTACAATTACTACCCGTTAAGTTTGCTCCCATGTTCAAATAATCCAAACAAGCTGTCGAAATGTCATCTCCAATAATCGGCCAAAACGCGTGAGAAAATCAGGGATTGAACCCATCAGGACCAGGGGACTTGTCTGGGTGCATGTCGAATGAAGCGGATTAATGTCTTCTTTAGTAAAAGGTTGTTCAAGAATATGATTTTGCTCCTCAGTCACCTTAGAATCAATGTAACGTAAAATTTCCTCAATCTGCAAACATAAATTTAAAAAATAATTAAAGATCAATTGCTCCAAACCCGTATCCCAACTATGCCACTGCCCATCTTTCGCTTTCAGATTTTAGAAACAAATCTTTTTCTTTCTAACCGAGGCTATAAAATGAAAATATTTGGTGTTAAGGTCTCCTTCTCACAGCCAATATTGCTTGGCTCGCTGCTTCCTGTAGGTCTCCTGTTGCCTTAACAGTTCACCATAAGCTTATTGAGCAATTCGAAATAGTTCAATCTATAGAGGATCAAATTTACCCCTATACTGTTCCATCTAACGCTTAAATTGAGCCCTTTTCTCTGCACCCGAATTTTGAAGATACGAACCACAACGAGCAAGTCGCTCCTGCAATGGTAAAGCAGCCCCTAAACTCCAACCCTCCATAACAACATCATGACAATCTATCTCTCCCAACTATTGATTCTCAAAAAGGAAGCTTTTTCGAATAAAGTGAACGATAGTAACCCCCACTAAAAGAAAGATCGGACAATGGTCACTGCTCCCAGCCCCTAGATGGTACAAGCAACCATTAGGAAATAATCAAAAAATGCAGTGTGTTTGGATGTTACATGTCAAATTAAGTTGAGCCTTTAATGTTGGAATAGGTATGTTTCTGACTTGATTGGAAACAACGAAGGAAGAGGATTACCATTCCCAAATATATCAGGAATGGCTTACTTAGTATGGCTGTAAGTGTTCGATATGTATTTTACTTAAAATAAAACACCAAGTCAGCAAAAAATCTCTCTCTCTCTCTCTCTCTCTCTCTCAACATTGTCCAGCCATTTTCAAGTTTATTGGAAGAGTTACAATTTGCAGCTTTCTTGATTTTTGAATGGTGACTGAAGCTTTCTTGGAATCAAACAACACTGCTCCTGAAGTGCATGCCAAATGTTCGACGAAATGCATAAATGGAAAGACATGTAACAGCGAGAAGAGGTAATGGAGGTTCTGTTTTGTGGGCTAAAATTTTCTAGCACGATCTTCTAAACTCTTACAATATTAAAACAATAAAGACAAGGAAGCCATGACTTTGCTTGGTTGGTACATGATGTCGGCAGTAACATGATCCTGATCCCAAGTTCAGTGATGATGGGATTGGCTATAGCGTTTTTGCAGTTTGGTTATGGAGGCCACTGTGATGCTTTTCTTCTTCATTCACAGGTTTGTCTTTTCTGGACCTTTTCATAAGCAATTATGAACATGAATGTGTTGCCAGCTGCCTTTTGCTTCTGATCATCTGCAGTTTTGGTTTTGAAGTTGTTTCGTCTCTCTTTCTGGAGAGTTGTCGTCTCTCTTTGTGGAGAGTTATTTTATAAATTTGTTTGCTAAAAAAAAAAAAAAAAAAAAAGGCGAATGAAAATGGGGCTATTGGCAGGTTTTGTGAGTCCGACCCGCCATCTGACATGAGTACCATAAGTTGGAACTGTCGTGGACTGGGCAACCCCCGAGCAGTACGTACTTTACAGGATATCATTAATGACAAGAAACCAAATTTTATTTTTCTTATTGAGACCCTTTGTGCTTCTAATAAAGTTGCGGAAATACAATCATTATTAGATTATGACGGTTTTGTTAATGTTGATTGTGTTGGCCATAGTGGTGGTTTGGCATTACTCTGGAAGGGTGTTTCGTCAATACATCTTATTAGTTCCAGTTCTAGATATATAGATGTTGAAGTGGAATTGCCCCGGTTTGGTGTTTGGCGGCTCACGGGTTTCTATGGTGATCCAAATAGAACCAGAAGAAATAATTCTTGGCAGTTACTTCGTGTTTTGGCTTCTCACAGCGACTTGCCTTGGTTGTGTTTAGGCGACTTTAATGATATTCTTGCTTCGTATGAAAAGAGAGGAGGTAGGGCTCAACCTAATTATCTTATTCGGGGATTCCAAGCTACTATCTCAGATGCACATTTGACTGATTTTCCTATGTCTGGTTATGCTTTCACTTGGGAACATGGTCGCTCTAGCGGCAATTTAATAGAGGAAAAACTTGATCGTATTCTGGCCACTGACTCTTGGCGACGAAATTTCTCTCAAGCTCGAGCTATGGTTCTTGATAAGTCCTCATCCGACCATCTTCCGATTTACCTTGAAATACGCCATTTTGTGCCTAGGGCTCAGGCTAGACGCTTCCATTTCGAGAATAGCTGGAGGAGGGAGGCTGCTTGTAAGGATCTGATTAAGGGTTGTTGGCTCGAGACAGCGGGTATGGGCTTAGCTGAAAGGATTTCTCGTTGCAGAGCACTTCTTGAGGTTTGGGGGGAAGAATTTCGCCATTATCAAAAAGGGGAATTTGCTACTTGCTTGGCTATCATGGCTGCTACAAGAGGTTCTCGTATCGCAGGGGATAATGTCCGATTTCTGGAGGCAAAAAATAGGTATCAGGAATTATTGTTACAGAAGGAAATTTTTTGGAAACAACGTGCTAAAGAGTTCTGGTTGCGGGAAGGTGATGCTAATACCCGTTTCTTTCATCGAAGAGCTTCAGCCCGTCAGCAACAGAATCGGATTTCTTCTTTGAGAGACGAATCTGGTAACTGGTGTCACTTGAATTCCGGGTTAGAGGATCTCATGGTTCGTTATTTTACAAATATGTTTGCTTCCCAAAATTGCACCTCTACGTTGGTTTCCGATTTTACTCAGCCTGTTATCACTGAGGAGCAAAATGAGTTCTTGTTAGCTCCTTACTCAATTGAAGATGTTCGGGCAGCAGTGTTTGATATGAAGGCCGACAAAGCCCCGGGACTTGACGGGTTCAATCCTGGTTTCTACCAAGGCTACTGGGACATTATAGGTAATGATATTGCTCAATACTGTCTTGAGATAATTCACAGTAGGTCTATCCCTGATTATCTGAATGTGACTGGTTTGGTTTTGATTCCTAAGAAATCATCCCCTGAATCTATGACTGATTTGAGACCGATTGCCCTTTGCAATGTTCTGTTAAAAGTCATTACTAAGATGCTCGCAAATCGTCTTCGCACTATTCTTCCGCGTCTGATTTCGGAAAGCCAGAGTGCCTTTGTTGCGGGTAGGAATATTCAGGATAATTGTATTGTTGCTTTTGAAGCTTTACATGCATTTCATAGGACGACTAGGGGTTCTAATTTTTCTGCAGCTGTCAAAATGGACATCAGTAAAGCATATGACAGAATGGAGTGGTCCTTTCATCGTCAAATGTTAACTAAGTTGGGTTTTCATGCTCTATGGATTAATCTTATAATGTCTACTCTAACTTCGGTTAAGTACTGGATTTTGCGGAATAACAGAGAGCTTGGACCCATTATCCCCACTCGGGGTTTGCGACAGGGTGACCCTCTATCCCCGTATTTATTCATCATCTGTGCTGAAGGCTTATCAAATATAATTCAGATGTCTATTCAGAATGACAATTTGAGTGGTTTTCGAGTTTGTCGGAGAGGACCGTTAATTTCTCATCTATTTTTTGCTGATGACAGTTTGGTGTTTTTGAAGGCTTCGGTTCAAGAATCACAATCTCTCAAACATATTTTGGCTATGTATGAGGCAGAATCAGGGCAACAGATCAATTTAAATAAGTCTTCCATTACTTTCAGCGCTAATACCCCTCGGCACTCCAGAAATCAAATATGTTCCCTTCTTCAGGTTACGGAAAAGGATACTTTAGGCACTTACTTGGGTTTACCGTCTCACATGGGTCGGAATCGGAAGGAGGCTTTTAATTACATTAAGGACCGAATGTGGAAGCGTTTAAACTCGTGGGAGCTAAAGTCTCTCTCCCGTGCGGGAAGAGAAATTTTGTTAAAAACGGTTCTTCATGCTTTACCTAATTACCTTATGAGTCTTTTCTTGTTACCCAAGACTTTATGTACGGAACTGGAACGTATCATGAATCGGTTTTTGTGGGGCAGCGGGCGGAACTACTCTCAGGGTATTCACTGGCTTGCTTGGAACAAAATGGCCATCCCGAAGGTGTTCGGAGGGCTAGGATTTCGGAAAATTCATGAATTTAACATAGCTCTTCTAGGTAAACAGGGCTGGAAACTCATGGTAAACCCAGATTCATTGGCTGCACGTGTTTTGAAAGCAAAGTATTTTCCGACTTGTAGTTTTCTGGAAGCTAATCTAGGCTCCAATCCGAGCTATGTTTGGCGAAGCATTTGGGGGTCTAAGAGTTTGATTCAAAGGGGATTATATTTGCGGGTTGGTAGTGGTTCCAACATATCTATTTGGGATTCTCCTTGGTTGCCTGTCGAAGAGTGTTCTTTTATCTCCACTCCTCGACCACACAATAGTAATATTTTCCTGGTTTCAGATCTTATTGTACAACGAAGATGGGATGTTGAGCGGCTTCGACGATTATTCAATGCAAGAGATGTTGCTTGTATCCTCTCTATTCCTTTAAGTAATCACATGGGAGATGACCGGGTTTGCTGGAAATTTGACACAAAAGGTACATACACAGTCAAGAGTGCTTACAGATTACTCCTGCATAACCCTCTTGCGTCACAATTTATGTCTACTATAAGTTGGACTCAGCTGTGGAAGATGAAGATCCCACCCAAAGTTACAAATTTCATTTGGCGTGCAGTATGTGATGTTCTACCTTGTAGGAGGAATTTATGCTCTCGGAAGGTGGACATTCAAGATATTTGCCCTCTATGTCTTGGAGATTCTGAAACTATTCTTCATATTCTTGTCAACTGCCCTTTTTCAAGACAGGTTTGGACTCTTTCCCATCTTGGATTTCGGTGGTCTTCGGCTATATCTTTTGGGGAGTGGTTTCAGCAAGCCTCCAACTCCTTGACTTTGGAGAATTTGAGTTATGTTTCTATGGTGTGTTGGGCATTATGGACAACTAGAAATGATATGGTATGGCGTCAAAAAAGCAGGAATCCAGGGGCAGTAATTTCACTAGCTTCGGGTGTTTGGCACGCATGGAAGGAAGCTAAGCTTCATGGTTTGGTAGTTCCTTCTCCAGCAAACTCAAATCGTACATGGAGTCCACCCCCGTTTAACTGGTTAAAAGTGAACACGGATGCTTCAACTGGAGTGGCTTCTGGTTATGTGGGTATTGGCATAGTAGTTAGGAATTCAGCCTCTGAGTTTATTGCTGGCAAAGCGTGGAGATTCCCGGGTTTTTTCACTGCTAAGGTGGCTGAGGCCATAGCCATGAGAGAAGCTTTGAGCTGGATCAAGGATCACGGATGGAATTATATTTTATTGGAAATCGATTCTCAGTTAGTTGCAAATGCCATCAACGATGATGCTACAAATGACTCGTCTGCTTTTGGTTTGATAATTCAGGACTGCAAATCTCTTTTGTCTGAGATACCAGTCGCAAAATGTAATTTTGTTTATAGGTCTGCGAATGTGGCTGCACATACATTAGCAGTTGGAACACATTCCGAAGCAGGCTTGGGGGTTTGGAATTCTGTACCACCTCCTGTTCTACTTGATTTCTTATTTTCGTAATAAAATTTTCCATTTTAACTTCAAAAAAAAAAAAAACCATTAGGAAATAATGACATCCAATCCCCTGTCACCAACGCCCGATCCAATTTTTCTTGAACCCAACCCTCGGTATTTCTTCCTCTTTTCCAATTGAATTTGGTACCCCCCTAGCTAAGATAAAAAAGCGCAGAATCCTCCACTGCTTCTCTAAAGCCATCAATAAGCCATTGGGGCTGTGGAACTCTGCTCCACTTTTCACTCTGTAAAAGGACATCGTTAAAATCTCCTAGGACTACCCAGGGTAAAGGAGATTTACTCTTAAGAGAATGAAGCTGATCCCAAGACTGATGTCTTCGCTATTGTGAGGGTTAGCCATTGAAGCTGTTAAACAGAAAGAAGGAAGCCCATCTATCGTTACCTGCATATTAATATGATGTTGGGAATAGCTTATTAGGTTGCACATAGGTTTAGTTCTCCATAATAAAGCCAACCCACCTGAATGGCCTATTGGATCAATTGCAAACATACCTTAAAAGCCCAGCTTTGCTCTAACATGGTCCACATGCTACCAATTGATCATTGTTCCCATAAGGAAAATAATGTTGGGTTTCTTATCTAAGACTAGCTCCTGTAGTACCCAAACTGTCTCTGGGTTTCCAAGCCCATGATAGTTCCAACTTATGGTACTCATTGGGCCGGGCGGGTTTGGAAACTAGAACCAACACAAATTTTTTGAAATTCTTTCACATTCTTCTATCGGAACAGCTACCTGTACCATGTCATCAACCCTATGCCTTTTTGGGTCCAAAATCACTAATTGTGCATCAGTAGAATCCTTTTCACTTTCAATCATATTAGACTCCTTGGGATTCATGTTTTCCTTTCCTACGCCACCCTATGACGTGCTCGACTTATACCCTCCAAAAACGAATTTTCCATGCATATCACCCATGCAACCCGGCAATGTATTCGAAAACTCCAAAAATTTCATTTGATTGAAGTCCATAGTTGTTGTTCCAAAACCACCACGGGAATCACCTAGAATGGTGGCATCAGTACGCAACCACCGGGCACCATTATTATTGACCTTATTAGTACCTGCTCTCATCCAGGCTCCGTATGCAAATTGATCCCGAGGAACATTTGAGTTATCAAACAGTTTGGAACAAAAATAATCCAAATGTCCAAGGAAACCACAGAAGAAACAAAATGTGGACAAATGCTCATATTTAAAATCCACCAAGTGCCAAGTCTTCCCATCCTTACTAACCTGCATCCGTCGCTTCAAAGGTTTGTGAATATCAATGGATACCCGGATTCTAATGATATCACGTCAAGTTGGTTGAAATTTTTTGGATCTGCTTCCAAATAAGAGCCTATATAATCTCCAGTATGTTTGCCTACCCGTTCAGACATAAAACCATTTGGGAGATTACCAACTTGAACCCAGAAGCCACTTTCATTAGCTCCACCTGCCAGGGCTTTTCTCCTTCCTCTAGAGGTTTCATAATCAAACAGGTTTTGTGCAAAGTTGTATGGACCTCCCTAAATAACACGATCCAGGTCCCATTGATGAAAGAATTGAAAGTGGAACGCATTATTTCCCAAGTCAAAAATATTTAGACCCCGTACCAGTCTCCACACTGAGGCCCATGGTTTGCTTGAAAGCCACAAGATTAACTGGTTTCTCTGTCAAAAGTCATCCTACTGCACACCACTTATTGGTTTCAAACTCCTCTTGCTGCTCCGCACCGGCTCCTCATCCATAACCACCTTCCTTGTGCCTCGTCGAAAGGTTTGCGTACAGATCCTCAACTGATGAGTGTCTTGGGTTTGGTTCAGCCATGGTTAAAAAACGGAGGAAGAAAGGAAAACAAGAAGAGAGGAAGGGATAAACTAAAGAATAATATTAGGGTTTAAGGGTTGAAACAAATCTTGTCAAATGAACAAGAGAGAAATATTACTTGTCACAGGAACAAGAGTTTTATATAATAAAAAATATTTTAATTATAGTCAAATTGCTGAATATCACTTTAAAAAATTATTATGGACCATTAATTAATTCAGCTAAGAGTAATATTCCCTCTATCCACAAATAAAAATCATTTTAGAGTTTTTTTTTAGAATAATTATATATTTAGTGGTTGAACACGATCAATTGAGTGTATGAATTTTTTAAAAATTTGCAATTAGATGTCTCCAGCTGACTTGACTATGAATTGCGGGACCAGATTTTTAACACGTGGCAGCTGATTTGGACAAAAAGAAAAGTTTCATAAATCGACGTGGATTTAATGGAATTAATTTTTTAAACCTCCATTTATTGTTGCCCAACAACCTATTTCATCAATTCCTCAAACCAGATCGTTGTACTTCAATTTCTTCTTTGAAATCCAGATTCTATGAACTATTCAAAAGCCAGAAATCCATCAAACACTAATAAAAATGCAAACTGAAAAATTTCTCAAAAGGAAGAAGAATCTTTAAACAAAACTATTTAACAATTGGTAATAGAAATTTAACTCCTAAAAAATGGTAAAATAGAAATTTAATTCCTAAAACAAATGAAAGCAACGATTAAAGAATTCAAAGACTTATCTTCTTTCAACTGAAAACTTTAAAAAAATAAAAATAAAAATTGCATATCAGTTGAATGATTTCAAACAACAAATCGATGAAATCAAAATAAAAATTCAAAAAAGAAAAAACATCCTCATTCACATTTAAAAATTAAAAAAAGAATACCTGAAGATCCTTATTGAAATCAAGTAGATTTGGATTCCAAGTAAAACCCATTATGAGTAAATCTAAAAAGAATATTGGATTCACTAACACCTAACTCCTCAATCAATAGAGAAGGAGGTTGTCATCCGCTTAATTTTACCAAAGATAAATTCCAAACTCAGAGCGATGTCATTCAATTTTAGCTAAGTTGGTTTAGCATGTGAAAGATAGTGAGTTTTTGATTTTGATCATAGACTCGTTGCTCGGGTAGCTCCAAGAAGATGATAAGAATATAATGATAGTTGTAGCATAAGGTGTTGTCCCTCTGGATATGAAGGAAAAGACGTAGCGACAATTTTTAGGGTTCTTTAATAAGAAAGTAGTTGCAAAAGAAAACACATGTTTAAAGGGCATATTAGGAATTTAATAACATGTCCACCTTGTCACGCCCGACTCTAATCAACAGAGGAATTGTCCGCTTTGGATCAAGCCAAATTCCCCATACAAGATTGGCAAGACCCGCACGGTTTTGTCCCGCAGGTGAAATAGGAAACTTCCCAGGGGGTCACCCATCCTAGGATTTTCGTTAAGCGAGCACGCTTAACCCTGGAGTTCTTCCTCATTCCACCAAAAGGCGCATCTAATGATTAGTTTCCCCCTTTTCTATATATGATTCGATTCATTCTTGTGTCCCGCATTCCACTACCCTAGCTAGCCTGCCATCCTAGAAGCTAGCCAAGAGCTTTGCTCTACCCACCCTCTTAGGATCGCTTTGCTGAGTCGGGATGTCACACACCTCGATTCCACATGCCAAGATGATTTGGAGCTTCTTTATGCCACATTGTTTACCACATGTAAAAATTGGATCTCGCAATTACGCGGTCATGTTTTCGATGAGTCAAATTAGATTGAGACTCAATTGCAAATTTTAAAAAATTCGTACACTCAATTGATAGTGTTTTCCGTTCAGACACCAAAATATAAAAAAGTGAAAAGTTCATATACTAAAATTATAATTATCCCTTTTTTTTGTCAATACATAAGTTGTTTTGAAAATATCTAGGAGTAATTAATAAAATTTATTCAATTCTACCATTTCTTATATTAAATGCAATAACTATCTCTATAATTTTTTAAGGAGAGTTTAAGATAATTAATTGCTTCATTAGCTAACATGCAATGACTTTAAATGACTTATATTTGTTGACAGAAGGAGTATTATTTGAATCATATCGCTTTTTTAGAGGAAAATATCATACTCCTTTCATCCCATTTTGTTTGCATGGTTTGACAAAACACGCATATTAAGAATTTAATCAACAAAAATCATTTTGTCCTTTTTTACCCTTAACCCATTAAGATATTAATAAAAGCCTTCTTTTAATGAACAATTATAAAGGTTATCACGGAAAAAATAATTACTTACATATCTAAATTTAGAGACCTTGCATACATTTTAGGACATTCAAAAATGAATAACAAGCAAACAAAATGAGATGAATGGAGTATTTTATATATATATATATATATATATATATATATATATATATATATATAAATGCAATTGTATTAATTTATATGGAAACTAACATATTAAGGTATAACTTAATCGTAAGTAAATGTATGACCTGATAATAGATGCAGGTTTGGAACTCAACCCCTTAATGCTCAAAATTTACACGCAAACTAACAATAAATTACAAATTATAATTATACCTCTCTTTTATGAGGTAAAATTCAACCATAAACCATACTGAATTTTATTTTAAAAGAAAATAGTTATTTCCTCCGTGAGGTTTTACAAAATTAATTAATTTGCCCTCGTATTTTTATATATTAGATATTTAATCTTTGAAATTTGATTCTGTCTCATTAAATGGTCCTTCCATTCATTTTTAATGATTTTTGTTATTAAATGCTTCATGAAAGACTAAAATACCCTTCTTCTTCATTTCTCCAAGTCTTGTCTTTGCAACTACATAAACTCAAAAAATAAATAAAAAAGAATATTAGAAATACTTGGTATTAGATTGTTGATAGTCCCCGACTTTATCCAAGGGTACGCTTTTTTTAATCCAAACATTGCCTTTCACTCTCTCTTTCCCCCTGCCTTTAACTGCTCTTCCTACTGTACTTGCTTGGACGATGCTTCTACAAAATCTTAACAAACTAAAAAAATATGAGAAAGTTATAATATAATCAAAAACTCATTTGAATGAGAAAAAAAATAGGATTTGTGTTTATTTTTTTCAAGAAGAAAAGGCAGCCACTGCTGTATTTTTAATTCAGATTCAAGTCATTATTCATGAACATACACAGCTCCTCTTATATCGAGGTACAAAATAGACTTAGTCTAAACTAAATCTCAAGAATAACGAAGATAATCAACTGTGAATCACAAGCCAGATTATGTGGTTGTGTTAGCTACCAAACTAGTCAAATAAAGAGCTAAACATGGACTTCCAACAACTAAATACACCCAACAGTAGAATAGGAAAATATTAACTAACCTTATCTCTCCAAAATACACCTTATAACTCCATATTTTCCTCAACGGGTCCTTGTAAGAGGGACTGATCACATAATGACACCTTATTACTCTTATGATCTTTAACATCCCCCCTCAAACTTTGCTGGGGCAGGAGGCAGAGTTTGCTGCGAAACATAGGTATGGCAGATTTTGGTATTGGTTTGGTGAAGATGTCAGCAACCTGTTGATCTGTTGGAACATATTTAGTAACTAGAAGACCACGTGCAACCCGTTCTCTAACAAAGTGGTAGTCCAACTCTATATGCTTACTCCTGGCATGAAACACTGTATTCACAGTGAGATAAAGAGCACTCAAGTTATCACAGTAAAGTATAGGCGGCACAGTCATGGGAATCAAAAAATCTTGAAGCAAATATGTAAGCCAAGTGAGCTCAGCAGTTGTATGAGCCATTGCTCTATATTCAGCTTCGGTACTGGAACGAGAGACAGTGTGTTGCTTCTTGGCACACCACAAGATTAAATTGCAACTAAGGAACGTACAGTACCCTGTGGTCGAGCGCTTGGTAATTGGACATCCAGCCCAATCGGCATCGGCAAACCCCTGCAAAAATAACGAAGAATTGGAAGTTAAATGTAATCCTAGACTCAGAGTTCCTTTCACATACCGAAGAATGCGATGAACAAACTTCATGTGCACCACCGTCGGGTCCTGCAAATATTAAAAAACAAAATTCACACTGTATGCAAGATCAGGGCGGGTTAATGTTAAATATTGCAACGTGCCAACAATACTGCGATATAAGGGAGGATCAACAAGAGCAGCAGGACTTGTAACATTTGGTTTTATTTCCAAAGGTGTGGCCATCGGTTTACTGTCAAGCATTCCAAAATGATCAAGCAAAGTTAAAGCATAATGTGTTTGATTTAGCAACAACCCATCTTCTGTTTGTGTAATTTCAATACCCAAAAAATGATGCAATAGGCCTAGATCTTTCATAGCAAATTCCCTACACAAAAATTGAATAAACGAATCAATTAATGTTGGAGAAGACCCTGTTAAAAGCATATCATCAAATAAATCAACAAGGCTAACGTGCCTTGCAATGAATGAAAAAAAAAAAGCGAAGGGTAAGCAAAACTGCAGAGAAAACCAAAAGAAACAAAAAAACTACTTAGCCTATCAAACCATGCGCGTGGGGCTTGTTTTAAGCCATACAGCGCCCTCTTCAGTTTACACACATATGAAGAATATTGCAAATCTACCATACCTAGCGGCTGATCCATATAAAGATCCTCATAAACATGACCATGTAAGTAAGAAAGCATTTTTAACATCAAGTTGTCGAACTTGCCACCGTCGAACCAAAGCAATTGAAAGAACAAGTCGAATGGTTCCTAGTTTAACAACTGGAGAAAAAGTTTCTGTAAAATCTTGACCATCAACTTGATGATATCCTTTCGCAACTAACCATGCTTTTAATTGATCAAGGGAACCATCGGATTTAAGCTTCACCTTGAATACCCATTTTGACCCTATCACATTCATGTCAGGCATCCTAGGAACCAAAGTCCAAGTCTCATTTTTGTGAAGAGCAGATAATTCCTCCTCCATAGCTTTCTTCCATCCAGAATGTGCCAAAGCTTGTCTGACAGTACGTGGTTCCTTAGGAATTGAGGAATCCATGGTTGTGATAAGAGCATACCTAGGGTTTGGTTTAATAATACCATATTGAGATCGGGTTGTCATAGAATGGCGATTTGGAGCAAGAACAGGTGCAAGAGAAGCAGAATCTGTTGCTAATTCAGCAATTGGAATATCTGAAGTGGGATCTGGCATTGGCAAAGGGAGATCAGTTTCCTGTATTTCTAAATGTTGTGATGTGAAATTAGCGGATGATGATGGCGAATGAATAAGGGAATCTGGTGTGATGGGTATTGGTGACAAATGATGTGGGGATGGTAAAGAAGCAGTCGAAGAATGTTGAATAGAGACTGGTGTGGCAGATTGCGGCGGAGAAACTGGAACATGCAAAGGGGAAGCTAGTTCAGTCGTGGAGAAAGGGATCGTGGCTGTCGAAATCGTATTAGGTTGGGCTTGATTGAAAAGAGAAGGAATTGGAATTAAAGATAATGACTGGGTAGAATCCTACACAGCAGATGACACAATAACAGAAGCTGGTATCCATGAATCAAACACTTGTGTAACATGTCCTGGTGTACAAATATTAGTTGCTGATTTGTATGGAAAACACTCTTCATCGAAAACCACATGTCTCGACATAATATATTTATGATTTTTCAAATCGTAACACTTGTAACCTTTATATTTGTCATTGTATCCTGTAAAAACACAAAGAGTAGATTTTGGATCAAATTTATTTTTCTTGGTGTCCCAAATATATGGGAAACACTTACACCCAAAAACACGTAACATGGAATAATCTGGATGCTTTTCATGTAACTTAAAAAATGGTGAATCAAATGAAATGGATGATGAGGGTAAACGATTAATTAAGAAAACTGCAGTAGTAAACGCATCAACCCGAAAAGATAACGGAACACGGCTATGAAACAACATTGACATTCCTAGTTTACGTATTATGCGATGTCGACGTTCAACTGTACCAGCTTGTTCTGGTGTATATGGGCAAGAAATATGATGAATTATTCCAGTTTGTAGAAAATGAGTAGCCAAAGCAGAATTAACAAATTCTCCCCCTCCATCTAATTGAAAAACTTTGATAACAGCATTATATTGACGTTGGACATAGTTTTCAAAAGCAATAAAAGCCGAATAAAAATCAGATTTCGCACGTAATGGAATTATCCAAGTGTATTTGGTGTAATCATCGACAAGACAAGCATAAAACTTAAATTTTCCAATAGATAACACAGGAGCTGGTCCCCATAAGTCACAATGTATTTTTTCAAAAGCAGTAGTAGTAGAATTAACACTTCTTTTAAAAGGAAATTTGCTGAATTTCCCCAACTAACAACTGTCACACACTTGATTTATTTTTAAAGGGCCATTAACAGCAATTAGGCCTTTATTATGCAAATAATTTAAAGCAAAAATTTGTGGATGTCCAAGGCGTTGGTGCCAAACATCAGCACTATAAGACTTGAAACAACATGAAAAATTAGTTTTAGGACTACTAGAAATCGTATACAAATCACCCTTCTTTGGTCCCTACATGATTAACGCGCCTGTCTTCCGTTCCTTCACAATAAAAGAATCATTAGTAAACTCACAATTTACAGGAAACTGTGAAGTTAATTTACTTACCGATAACAAATTCTTTTTTAAATCAGGAACATAAAAAACCTCAGACAATGGCAACAAACGATTATTTTTTCGAACTTCAGAACAACCAATACCAGCTATAGGGATGGAAGAACCATCACCTATAATAACCGAATCACTATCTACATAAGTATGTAAATTAGACACCATACCTTCACTACCAGTCATATGATTCGTAGCTGCAGTGTCAGACGTCCAATCATGGTCTGTAACAGTATTATCAAGTGTCAAGGCTGCTAAAGCTTGAGGAAGAACACCAGGTTGAGACGCAGATGAAGGAATCCACCAACAAATTTTTGCGATATGTCCTGTTTTGTTACAAAACTGACAGGTCTCATCTCAATAAAGCTCACATTCTGCAGCTGTCATACGTCTCTTCCCTGGTGGTGGAGGTCATCGCTGCTGACCTGAAGAATTTGTTTGATTCTGCACCTGAAACCCACGACCTGCAGAAGTAAAATTTGAGTGAGAATTTTTTGAATCTAAAGACGAGTTTGATCCAGCAATCTGCCGATTTTTTTTGCTGTTGAGTATAGAACGCCAGATGAGGCGTATGAACTGCTAAAGGTGAAATTGCAGAATTTGCAAACCAAGTTGGTCGTTGATCATGATTTTGGAGTTGTGAAATCAATTCTGAATAAGTTGGTCTTGGTGGTTTGAGCATTGTGGTAGTAAAGGTCTCATATTGTGGACCAAGACTTGTGAGTAAGCTATAAATTTTTTCTTTTTCCTGAATTGGACGGCCAATAGCAGCCAAACTATCACAAATATTTTTGAATTGATGAATATGATCACCAATGCTGATGCTGTCATCTTTGTGAAGATAGATCAATTGTTGACGAAGTGTAAACTCCCTTTCTTGAGACTCCTGTGCATATGAGTCTTTTAAAGCATCCCAGACAGCAAAGGCCGTATCGAGCCCAATTACAAGCCTTAGAGATTCTTCAGAGAGTGTGCCGATTATCCACCCTCGAAGAAGACGATTTGCTTTCTGCCAAGCAACGAAATTCTGAAGTGATTGCTCTATTGCTTTGTCTGATCCTGCCGGATTCATTAGTGGTTCTTCTGTGAGATGATTTAAGAGATCTTGACTCTCCGTAAGTCCTAGTACTTGCTCACGCCATAGAAGGTAATTTGTTTGGGTGAGTTTCAAAGTGACGAAATTGCTGACGTTTAGTGATAAAGATGAGGAAGCCATGAGCAGAATGATATAGAACCTGGATATTCAGGCTCTGATACCAAGAAAGAAAATAGGATTTGTGTTTTTTTTTCAAGAAGAAAAGGCAGCCACTGTTGTATTTTTAATTCAGATTCAAGTCATTATTCATGAACATACACAGCTCCTCTTATATAGAGGTACAAAATAGACTAAGTCTAAACTAAATCCCAAGAATAACGAAGATAATCAACTGTGAATCACAAGCCAGATTATGTGGCTGTGTTAGCTACCAAACTAGTCAAAGAAAAAGCTAAACATGGACTTCCAACAACTAAATACACTCAACAATAGAATAGGAAAATATTAACTAACCTTGTCTCTCCAAAATACACCTTATAACTCCATATTTTCCTCAACAGGTCTTTGTAAGAGGGACTGATCACATAATGACACCTTATTACTCCTATGATCTTTAACAGAATGCCCACTACAAATAGATCGCCCGACTTAGTATTTTAAATGAGATCATATATATGTAATGCACTAAGATTAAAAACAACCATAGATCGCCCGACTTAGTATTTTAAATGAGATCATATATATGTAATGCACTAAGATTATTAATGGGGTTTAAATACATACAGATACAAATATTTAAAGAAAAATCATAATTATAAATTAATATACTATGATTTAATGGATTTATATGAACACTTATAAAATTCATTTACCTCAGAATCAACATACAAACTAAGTATGATACGTGGCGTTGTTATACCAAGAGGATAACTATTTTAATAGTTCTTTGGACCAGTAGCCCGCACCTCTGGGTTTCCAGCCTATATATCAATACTTAAACAAGTACTGTTTAGATTCTTTTTAAGAAATAGTTACTGTTTATCGTTTTAGTATGAACAAACAGTTACTGTTTAGATCAAACAAATTTAAACAAACAATACAAATTTCTGATGTGGAAGATCAGACGAAGCTGCATCCACAGAGCATACTTATACAACAAACAAAACACAAATAAATTTAATATTTATCAATTAACTCAACCAATTTTAATTGATTTTAAGGTTTAAGGTTCCTACAACCTTAGCCTGGGATCCCCAGAACTAAGTCAGAGTGACGAGGGAGAAGAGAAGGAAGCCTTTAACAGGGCTTAGTAGTAGCAATTTATGGATTTAAATAAATAACTTTATTTAAATACAAATATGAAATACAAATTTAAACTTACAAGTTTAAAGTTTACAATCCAGACTTCGAACGTTGAATGCTTACAAAGAACGTTGAGAGGAGGATGAGAGGATTTAGAGTAATATGGTTATACCAAAATAAAGCTTATGCCTTCACAAGAGGATAGGCTCCCTTTAAATAACATAGAAAAGAATCTTTACTATTCTACTTTTACTATTTATGAATAGTAATTGATCTGCCACCGAATCTTCAACAGTGATGACCTTTACTGTGGATGAACAGTGGGTTGTCTGCCACTGTGTCTTGACCTTTACTGTGGACATCATGTAGTGGCTTTTCCTGTTGAAACAGTAAATTGGCCTTTACTATGTGAATGATGGTGAAATAAGGTTTCACCTGCCTTTTACTCAGATGAGGACGATGTGTCCTTCTTTTTCTTTTCTTTTTTCTTTACTTTGCTTTTTTGCTTTAATTTTTCTTTTGCTCTTTTGGCAGCTTTACTTTTGACAATTGATTGAATAATATCATCATTACTATCTTCTTTGGAGGAGAGTGATGATGAAGATGAGGAAGAAGAGGACGCCATATCAGCCCATCTAGCTTTGCTTTTATGGCTGGATTTAGATGATTTATCTGAACAAACTGCTGGCTGTTTACTTGATGAGAGTTTTACTGGAGAATCTGAACCTGTAGAAAGTTGTTGGAACATTTCTTGGCAGATTCTTTTATACTCATCAGGAGTTTTAGCCGCAGCTAACCTAGCTTGACACTGTGCTTTCTGGATTCCAAATGTAGGTTGATCCTTTAAAGCAAGAGTAGTCGCATAGGTTAAGGGAGAAACTTGTGACAGTTTACTGCGAATCCATTGGTCAATTTTAAGTTCAGTAGTAGAGTTCTTGAACGATCCCCACCATTTAATCTTGTGTCGTTTTACCAATGTAGGAATTTGATAAGTTCCTACTGCATACTGAGTGTCCAAATACCATTGATATACCCATGGCGTGAAGAAGGCCATACAATAATACATAAGAGAAGGAATATGGGCTTCTGCAGGACTGGGTTTATAATGGGCTTTAAAATACTGATATAAGGCCTGTATTGGAGGAGGGATGATTTCATTGGAAATACCCCTGGTTTGCCACCATTTTTTAAACCAGTTAGGCACTTTACAATCAGTACGGAATGAAGTATCAAAATACATTAACCATGAATGCGTAGCAGTGGGGTTTTGAATAGCAAAAACTTTTTCCCATGCATCGCGGTAATCAAAATAATTGTAAGCAGTACTGTGTACATGCTTATATAAAACTTTAAATTTTACTGATGTATAAAGAGAGGGTGCAGGCCAATCCTTGGGATGGATTATCTTGTGGATTTTAAGAGAAGAATATAAAATAACAGATTTATTTTTAGAATCATAATTATGTTTAATTTTTACTGATCCTGTATCCAGAAGAATATTATGATAATATTCCTGAGGTTTTGAAAGATCGGTTGGAATAAAATACCAATCCTCAGGATAATATTGTTTTAAAACAGACCAAGGATTAATATTGTTATATCCATCCTCAATCTCAATTTCATAATCAAAAATATTTTTAATGAACCATTTATGTATACTTGGAGTATACTGGATTTTTGGCAAATCCACAGCCATCAACGGATTTGATAAGTCTTTACTGTCTACCGTTTGAGACAGACTAGCCGTACCATGAACGGGTACGATCGCTTTAGGTGTAGAAGACATACCTGGCGCCTCTGTGGAAGAGGACGCTATACTTTGTAACGCCTTTAATACTTCAGGGGATTGACTAAGTTGTTCAATCCATTTTTTAAGATCTGAAGAGGTTTTAGTGTTTAGGGTTTTAGGTAAATCTTCTGAGTGCTCAGAAAGAGCTTTAGTGGGTGATTCAGATTCTTCTTTAGGGGCTTTGCCCTTATCCTTTTTCCTGCCCATTGTTCCGTAAGAATTCTCGAGTCAGAAAGTCTGGAATGTTGTTGTTAGTACCTTTAATAAATTCTATATCAAATTCAAATATACTAAGTAATGCTTGCCATCTAGCAAAAATTTGTTTAGAAGCAAGATTTTTGACATCTTTTTGCAAAACATCTTTTGCAGATTTACAATCAATCCGAAGTAAAAATTTTTGATTTAATAAATCAGACTGAAATTTATTTATACAAATAACTATACTCAAAATTTCTTTTTTAGTGGTAGAATAATTTAATTATGTGTGACTCCAATGACCAGACGTATACTGAATAATACGTTCTTTATCATTAATTACTTGTTTTAAAATACCACCATATCCAACATCTAACGCATCAGTTTCCACTATTTTAAATGCTGTTGGATTAGGGATATAAAGATATGGAATTTCTTTTACTAAGACCTTTATTTTTTTTACTAGCTGTGTATGCTGGACTGTCCATGGGCCTGCATTCTTTTTAAGCCTATCATGCAAGGGCTTTATCATACAATTTAGGTTGGGATAAAAATCTATAACATAGTTTAAACATCCAAGAAAACGTTGGAGTTGGGTTTTATTAGTTAATTCATCAGGGAACTTGGACCCAAAAACCATAGCTCGTTCTATGGGCTGGATAATACCCTGTTCTATATAGTGACCCAAAAATCTAACTTTGGTTTTAAATAAGTCCATTTTAGTTTTACTCAGTGCTAATCCATTCATTTCAATTACCATGCAAAATGTTATTAAGTGTTTAAAATGTTCTTCTAATATTCTACTAAAAACTAGAACATCATCAATGTATACTATACAAAATTCACTATGAGGATTAAATATATCATTCATGATCCTCTAAAATTCAGAAGGAGCATTTTTTAATCCAAAAGGCATCACATTCCATTCATACTGTCCGAAAGGAACTGTGAATGCTGTTTTATATCTATCATTAGGATGAATCTGGATCTGCCAATAACCAGATTTCATATCAAATTTACTAAAAATGTTTGCATTATACAATTGTTTTAATAAATCTTTCTTACTAGGTAATGGATACCTGATCCATTTTAAAGCTGTGTTTAATGGTTTATAATTAATTACTAATCTAGGTACTCCTCTTTCTATTTCAGCATTCTTATTGACATAAAAAGCTGCACAAGACCAAGGACTTCTAGATTTGCTAATTAATTTTTTATTTTCTAAATCTTTAATTTCTTTTTTACAGTGCTCTATGAGTTCAGGGCTCATTTGAATGGGCCGTGCTTTAGTTGTAATGGACTTTTGATCAAAGTCCTTTTCATATGGTAAATCTACTATATGCTGTTTACGAGCCCAAAACGCATTTGGGTGGTCGGCACATAGTCTATTTTCCATAAATTCTCTTAATTTATTAATTCTAGTTTGAACATTTTAATCTTCTAATTGGTTTTTAATCCTTTGAAGATATGCATGATTCTTCAAATTATTTAAGTCTTCTTCCTTAGAATTTATCAAAGAGTTAATTTCTAAAGTTTTAATAGAGTGAGCTTTTAATAAATTTAAATTCTTTCTTCTAGGTTTTTCAGTAAATTCTAACCTAGCTTTACTACCTTTTATCTTAAACTTAATACAGTCTTCTTTTACTGAATATGGTGTGATTAGGTTTATAAATGGTGTTCCTAATATTACCATATAATTGATTTGTGGTGAAAGTAAAAATATTGTTTTAATTTCTAATTCATTATTTACAATATCTGCATTTATTTTACCTACAATTTCTAACTTAGATTTATTAGCTGTAGTTAGTTTTTCATGGGTTTCTGACCAAAATCTATGTGGTACTATATCAGATTTTATACAATTTAAGTCCGCGCCTGTATCAAACAAAGCTATACCATTTACCAGAAAATCATTGGAAATTTGTAAGGTTATTTTTACTAAGTATTTTCTCGATGTTATTTCTTGTAAAAGAAAGAGAAAATTAGGGTTTATTTCTTCTTCTTCATTTAGTTCATTTATTTCATCCTTTACTTCATCATCTGGTTCTTCCGAAGAGGAACTAGATATTAACTGAGATTCTAAATGTTTTATTTTTGTAGCATTTACCTGTGCCTGATGTTTTAAGTCTTTTACTTCATGTTTTAAAACATTAATTTCTTTATACAAATCTTTCAGTGACATATTTGTTTCTACCTTTTTATTTCTGTTTAATATAGTTGTTAAATCATAAGTATTAGTGTGAATTTTAGGTGTTATAGTTTTTACTTCCTTATCTTCTTCAAAACTTTGAATTAGTTTTTTAAGAAGTTGACTCTTAAGGTCATTATCTGTTATAGTATTTACTACTTCTAAAAGTGTACTTTGATCTTTAGTTAACATATTTATTGATTTATCTGAAGAACTGGTTGTTGAACCAAGTTCATCAATTTGATGTTCACTTTCTTGTATCTCAGAATCTGATGTATCAGAAGTAAGATACAATTCATGAATTTTATTGATCACATCATCATCTAAATTTAATTCATGCAATTTTTTATTAAATTTACAAAATTTAGATGTGTGTCCTTTTTTACCACATGTAAAGCAAGTTAAATCTTTATATGAAGTTTTATCAGACCTTTTATATGGTTTTTTACTTTTAGATTTTTTATAATGTTTAGGTTTTTCCTTATGATAATAATTATCTTTACTGGGTTTAGTCCTATAATGTTTTTTATAGTGTTTCTTAGAGCTTGATGGTTTAGAACATTGACCACTACATTGCTGTGTAGGTGTTATGCTATAATCAAATTGTTTACAAAAACTTCCTAATTCTTGTTTAGTCTTTTTTAATTCATATTTTAAAGTTCTTTGAAGTTTTAAATCTTGACAAATCTGTAATCCTTCTTTCTGAATTATACTTATTAATTGACCATAAGTTAATTTATTATAAGGGATTGGATTACTATGTTGTTGTTTAATATAATTCCTAACCCGTTCTCCTAAAAAATAAGGTAAACCAGCTAAGAATTTTTCTTTCCAAAAGGCTTGGTTTGAATCTTCTCTTAACATTAATCTTGTAAGAAAAGTGGTTTTATAAAGCTGAAATTGTCCTAAGTGTTTACATTTTAAATTACTTAAAAGTTCAGCATTTTTATCTTTTATATGGGAAGGGTCTCCTATAAAATGTAAGGAAATGGTTAATATTAAGGTTGCAACTGCATCCTGAATAGGTTCACCATGTTCATTATATAAGGGTTCATCCTGATCAGTTACTTGAACGGAATTTAGAATATCTAATTGGTCTTTTTCAGTGAGATGATAATCCCACCAACCTTTTAATTGTCCTGTAAATCCTGTAATAAGGATTTCAGCAACTAATTTATCAGATATAGGTGACTGGGTTTTATAAGCATTTGCAGCCATTGTCATTTGTTGCAAAATACTTAAGATTTTATATTCAGACAATCCATCAATATTCCATTCATATAATGTGTTAGCATTATAATGAAATTGGGATATGTATGGAGGTTTATCAATGAGTCCTAAATCTGGTGCCTTAGAGACTAATTCTCTATGGGTTATATTATTTACAAATTGTTGAGCATCTTTTAGGTCAGGTTCACTGACATCAGTGCTAGAAGTTTCCTCTAAAAGGTTTATGTCATGAGTGGTATCCTGAACTACATGATGAGTAGATTCTGAACTTCCCTCAAGTTGACTAAGCTGTTGTTTTAAAGTTCCTAAGAATTTTGAATTTAATTCCTTTTGACTAGACTTAGATATTTGAAATGGTTTAAACATATGTGATTTTACTATTTCTTTACCTTTAGATGGTTCAATTACTACCGGTTTATCCTGAAGTAATTGTTCTATCTTTTTTAATTGTGTATTTAAACAAATTAAACTAGCATTACTAAAATTGTTTTGTTCAATTAATTTTTTATCAGAATCATTTTCTCTAGCTACTTTATATGGTGCACAAGTAATATCATTATCTTGATATTTAAATTTACTTATTGCCTTAAGGGGAGAATCACTCTGAATTATCCTATCATTTACTATCCATTCTGGCCTTTTATCACGAATTGTTATAGGATTGAGACTTTTATCAGAATTCTTTTTAATTAATGAAAACCAATCTAAAAACTTCATTTTAGTTTGGGTTTGAAGTTGGTGTTCTAAATATTCTTCTTTTAAATCATCAAAAACATGAGTTTTTAATATTTTATTAAACTTCATTAAATTTTTAGTTTTGGTTATTTCTTTTACCAAATTCTTATTAATTTCTTCTTTGGTTAATACATTTAATTCCCTATTTATTTCACTAACATTTTCAGTGATAGCTGAAGCTGTTGGTGACTCTGGTGAAGTGTTTACCAGATTAGATTGTTGATTTAAATAATTGTCAACAGGGTTATAGACTGCCTGTGGGACTGAATTACTATAATCAACTCCTTTCATTTTAAATGATTGACTAGATGCAGGTATATCTGATGTAGAATACCTAGGTTTTACTAATGTTTGAACAATTGGTTTAGGTTCATTTTCCTTATATCTTGCATAAATTACTGAAGGTATTTTTGGTTTATCATCATCTGTAACAACAAAAGATGTAGATCCTGTATACCTAGAGCTTTGACTTCTATTAAATTTTAATGTTACTTTACCATCTTCAAATTGTTCAATTTTTTGCAAATTGACATTTGGTTTTACTTTTTCTGGTTCAGGTGGAGGGACAATCCCTTCCAAAATCCATTCCTCTGGTAAGGTGATATCCTTCCATTGGATGGTTTTAGGTATAACTGTATTAGTTTTAGTCAAATCTGTTTGAAGAAATCGCGTTTCTCCAAGTTTAGGTTGTAACTTATATTTTGTACTAAAAGCAGAATTCATAGCTTTATAATGAATTTTATAAATTAAAGCAATTGGAATTGATCCTTGCTTCATTTTATAATTATGAGTTTTAATTTCTAAAACTATAATTTCTAAAATATTAAGATCATTTAAAGAAACAGTCATATCTGGATAGACCTCAAAAGAGATCGGTCCTTCACTTAAGCTTGTTTCAACAGATCCTAATAAAGAATCTTGAAAATTTAAAAATCTAGCATCTCTTACTACTGCCAATATACTAGTGTTTAATCCTTCTCTAGTTAAAGGTTTTATACCTACTTGTATTAATCCTATATGAATATATTTATATTTTTTATGTTTATGTTGTTGTAAAGTTTTAGGTGAAAGTAAAGTTATTCTTTCAAATGGTTTACTAAGTTGAAAATCTCTTTCTTCAGTTTTAATCACATAATCTATATTCCATAAAGGAAATTTACTAACTTTATAAATCTGTTCTTTATCAACTTTAGGTATTTCTCATTCATCTATAGCTTTACTAAAATCTTATAAAATTAATTCATTTCGGTTTATGATCCATTTGATTTCAGAGTTATCTGAGTCATCAGATTTAATACTGCTAACTGATCTACACAATAAAGGATCCATTTTATAATATCAATCAAGTAGCGGCCACTGCCAGTGTTATACCCTTCACTGCCCACGACTCAAAAAGGGACTTACAACGGGTTCAGATCAGCATACCCAATACTTCTACATGACATTATGAAATAGATGTTTATTATATAGCAGTTAACAATATTAAAGTCGTTTGGCTCTGATACCAACAATTTCTAACTTAAAACTCATAATTATAAAATGAAGCAAGGATCAATTTCAATTGCTTTAATTTATAAAATTCATTATAAAGCTATGAATTCTGCTTTTAGTACAAAATATAAGTTACAACCTAAACTTCGAGAAACGCGATTTCTTCAAACAGATTTGACTAAAACTAATACAGTTATACCTAAAACCATCCAATGGAAGAATATCACCTTACCAGAGGAATGGATTTTGGAAGGGATTGTCCCTCCACCTGAACCAGAAAAAGTAAAACCAAATGTCAATTTGCAAAAAATTGAACAATTTGAAGATGGTAAAGTAACATTAAAATTTAATAGAAGTCAAAGCTCTAGGTATACAGGATCTACATCTTCTGTTGTTACAGATGATGATAAACTAAAAATACCTTCAGTAATTTATGCAAGATATAAGGAAAATGAACCTAAACCAATTATTCAAACATTAGTAAAACCTAGGTATTCTACATCAGATATACCTGCATCTAGTCAATCATTTAAAATGAAAGGAGTTGATTATAGTAATTCAGTCCCACAGGCAGTCTATAACCCTGTTGACAATTATTTAAATCAACAATCTAATCTGGTAAACACTTCACCAGAGTCACCAACAGCTTCAGCTATCACTGAAAATGTTAGTGAAATAAATAGGAAATTAAATGTATTAACCAAAGAAGAAATTAATAAGAATTTGGTAAAAGAAATAACCAAAACTAAAAATTTAATGAAGTTTAATAAAATATTAAAAACTCATGTTTTTGATGATTTAAAAGAAGAATATTTAGAACACCAACTTCAAACCCAAACTAAAATGAAGTTTTTAGATTAGTTTTCATTAATTAAAAATAATTCTGATAAAAGTCTCAACCCTATAACAATTCGTGATAAAAGGCCAAAATGGATAGTAAATGATAGGATAATTCAGAGTGATTTTCCCCCTAAGGCAATAAGTAAATTTAAATATCAAGATAATGATATTACTTGTGCACCATATAAAGTAGCTAGAGAAAATGATTCTGATAAAAAATTAATTGAACAAAACAATTTTAGTAATGCTAGTTTAATTTGTTTAAATACACAATTAAAAAAGATAGAACAATTACTTCAGGATAAACCGGTAGTAATTGAACCATCTAAAGGTAAAGAAATAGTACAATCACATATGTTTAAACCATTTCAAATATCTAAGTCTAGTCAAAAGGAATTAAATTCAAAATTCTTAGGAACTTTAAAACAACAGCTTAGTCAACTTGAGGGAAGTTCAGAATCTACTCATCATGTAGTTCAGGATACCACTCATGACATAAACCTTTTAGAGGAAACTTCTAGCACTGATGTCAGTGAACCTGACCTAAAAGATGCTCAACAATTTGTAAATAATATAACCCATAGAGAATTAGTCTCTAAGGCACCAGATTTAGGACTCATTGATAAACCTCCATACATATCCCAATTTCATTATAATGCTAACACATTATATGAATGGAATATTGATGGATTGTCTGAATATAAAATCTTAAGTATTTTGCAACAAATGACAATGGCTGCAAATGCTTATAAAACCCAGTCACCTATATCTGATAAAGCAGTTGCTGAGATCCTTATTGCAGGATTTACAGGACAATTAAAAGGTTGGTGGGATTATCATCTCACTGAAAAAGACCAATTAGATATTCTAAATTCCGTTCAAGTAACTGATCAGGATGAACCCTTATATAATGAACATGGTGAACCTATTCAGGATGCAGTTGCAACCTTAATATTAACCATTTCCTTACATTTTATAGGAGACCCTTCTCATATAAAAGATAAAAATGCTGAACTTTTAAGTAATTTAAAATGTAAACACTTAGGACAATTTCAGCTTTATAAAACCACTTTTCTTACAAGATTAATGTTAAGAGAAGATTCAAACCAAGCCTTTTGGAAAGAAAAATTCTTAGCTGGTTTACCTTATTTTTTAGGAGAACGGGTTAGGAATTATATTAAACAACAACATGGTAATCCAATCCCTTATAATAAATTAACTTATGGTCAATTAATAAGTATAATTCATAAAGAAGGATTACAGATTTGTCAAGATTTAAAACTTCAAAGAACCTTAAAATATGAATTAAAAAAGACTAAACAAGAATTAGGAAGTTTTTGTAAACAATTTGATTATAGTATAACACCTACACAGCAATGTAGTGGTCAATGTTCTAAACCATCAAGCTCTAAGAAACACTATAAAAAACATTATAGGACTAAACCCAGTAAAGATAATTATTATCATAAGAAAAAACCTAAACATTATAAGAAATCTAAAAGTAAAAAACCATATAAAAGGTCTGATAAAACTTCATATAAAGATTTAACTTGCTTTAAATGTGGTAAGAAAGGACACACATCTAAATTTTGTAAATTTAATAAAAAATTGCATGAATTAAATTTAGATGATGATGTGATCAATAAAATTCATGAATGGTATCTTACTTCTGATACATCAGATTCTGAGATACAAGAAAGTGAACATCAAATTGATGAACTCGGTTCAACAACCAGTTCTTCAGATAAATCAATAAATATGTTAACTAAAGATCAAAGTACACTTTTAGAAGTAGTAAATACTATAACAGATAATGACCTTAAGAGTCAACTTCTTAAAAAACTAATTCAAAGTTTTGAAGAAGATAAGGAAGTAAAAACTATAACACCTAAAATTCACACTAATACTTATGATTTAACAACTATATTAAACAGAAATAAAAAGGTAGAAACAAATATGTCACTGAAAGATTTGTATAAAGAAATTAATGTTTTAAAACATTTAGTAAAAGACTTAAAACATCAGGCACAGGTAAATGCTACAAAAATAAAACATTTAGAATCTCAGTTAATATCTAGTTCCTCTTCGGAAGAACCAGATGATCAAGTAAAGGATGAAATAAATGAACTAAATGAAGAAGAAGAAATAAACCCTAATTTTCTCTTTGTTTTACAAGAAATAACATCGAGAAAATACTTAGTAAAAATAACCTTACAAATTTCCAATGATTTTCTGGTAAATGGTATAGCTTTGTTTGATACAGGCGCAGACTTAAATTGTATAAAATCTGATATAGTACCACATAGATTTTGGTTCGAAACCCATGAAAAACTAACTACAGCTAATAAATCTAAGTTAGAAATTATAGGTAAAATAAATGCAGATATTGTAAATAATGAATTAGAAATTAAAACAATATTTTTACTTTCACCACAAATCAATTATATGGTAATATTAGGAACACCATTTATAAACCTAATCACACCATATTCAGTAAAAGAAGACTGTATTAAGTTTAAGATAAAAGGTAGTAAAGCTAGGTTAGAATTTACTGAAAAACCTAGAAGAAAGAATTTAAATTTATTAAAAGCTCACTCTATTAAAACTTTAGAAATTAACTCTTTGATAAATTCTAAGGAAGAAGACTTAAATAATTTGAAGAATCATGCATATCTTCAAAGGATTAAAAACCAATTAGAAGATAAAAATGTTCAAACTAGAATTAATAAATTAAGAGAATTTATGGAAAATAGACTATGTGCCGACCACCCAAATGCGTTTTGGGCTCGTAAACAGCATATAGTAGATTTACCATATGAAAAGGACTTTGATGAAAAGTCCATTACAACTAAAGCACGGCCCATTCAAATGAGCCCTGAACTCATAGAGCACTGTAAAAAAGAAATTAAAGATTTAGAAAATAAAAAATTAATTAGCAAATCTAGAAGTCCTTGGTCTTGTGTAGCTTTTTATGTCAATAAGAATGCTGAAATAGAAAGAGGAGTACCTAGATTAGTAATTAATTATAAACCATTAAACACAGCTTTAAAATGGATCAGGTATCCATTACCTAATAAGAAAGATTTATTAAAACAATTGTATAATGCAAACATTTTTAGTAAATTTGATATGAAATCTGGTTATTGGCAGATCCAGATTCATCCTAATGATAGATATAAAACAGCATTCACAGTTCCTTTCGGACAGTATGAATGGAATGTGATGCCTTTTGGATTAAAAAATGCTCCTTCTGAATTTCAGAGGATCATGAATGATATATTTAATCCTCATAGTGAATTTTGTATAGTATACATTGATGATGTTCTAGTTTTTAGTAGAACATTAGAAGAACATTTTAAACACTTAAAAACATTTTGCATGGTAATTGAAATGAATGGATTAGCACTGAGTAAAACTAAAATGGACTTATTTAAAACCAAAGTTAGATTTTTGGGTCACTATATAGAACAGGGTATTATCCAGCCCATAGAACGAGCTATGGTTTTTGGGTCCAAGTTCCCTGATGAATTAACTAATAAAACCCAACTCCAACGTTTTCTTGGATGTTTAAACTATGTTATAGATTTTTATCCCAACCTAAACTGTATGATAAAGCCCTTGCATGATAGGCTTAAAAAGAATGTAGGCCCATGGACAGTCCAGCATACACAGATAGTAAAAAAGATAAAGGTCTTAGTAAAAGAAATTCCATATCTTTATATCCCTAATCCAACAGCATTTAAAATAGTGGAAACTGATGCGTCAGATGTTGGATATGGTGGTATTTTAAAACAAGTAATTAATGATAAAGAACGTATTATTCAGTATATGTCTACTCATTGGAGTCACACACAATTAAATTATTCTACCATTAAAAAAGAAATTTTGAGTATAGTTATTTGTATAAATAAATTTCAGTCTGATTTATTAAATCAAAAATTTTTACTTCGGATTGATTGTAAATCTGCAAAAGATGTTTTGCAAAAAGATGTTAAAAATCTTGCTTCTAAACATATTTTTGCTAGATGGCAAGCATTACTTAGTATATTTGAATTTGATATAGAATTTATTAAAGGTACTAACAACAACATTCCAGACTTTCTGACTCGAGAATTCTTACAGAACAATGGGCAGGAAAAAGGATAAGGGCAAAGGCCCTAAAGAAGAATCTGAATCACCCACTAAAGCTCTTTCTGAGCACTCAGAAGATTTACCTAAAACCCTAAACACTAAAACCTCTTCAGATCTTAAAAAATGGATTGAACAACTTAGTCAATCCCCTGAAGTATTAAAGGCATTACAAAGTATAGCGTCCTCTTCCACAGAGGCGCCAGGTATGTCTTCTACACCTAAAGCGATCGTACCCGTTCATGGTACGGCTAGCCTGTCTCAAACGGTAGACAGTAAAGACTTATCAAATCCGTTGATGGCTGTGGATTTGCCAAAAATCCAGTATACTCCAAGTATACATAAATGGTTCATTAAAAATATTTTTGATTATGAAATTGAGATTGAGGATGGATATAACAATATTAATCCTTGGTCTGTTTTAAAACAATATTATCCTGAGGATTGGTATTTTCTTCCAACCGATCTTTCAAAACCTCAGGAATATTATCATAATATTCTTCTGGATACAGGATCAGTAAAAATTAAACATAATTATGATTCTAAAAATAAATCTGTTATTTTATATTCTTCTCTTAAAATCCACAAGATAATCCATCCTAAGGATTGGCCTGCACCCTCTCTTTATACATCAGTAAAATTTAAAGTTTTATATAAGCATGTACACAGTACTGCTTACAATTATTTTGATTACCGCGATGCATGGGAAAAAGTTTTTGCTATTCAAAACCCCACTGCTACGCATTCATGGTTAATCTATTTTGATACTTCATTCCGTACTGATTGTAAAGTGCCTAACTGGTTTAAAAAATGGTGGCAAACCAGGGGTATTTCCAATGAAATCATCCCTCCTCCAATACAGGCCTTATATCAGTATTTTAAAGCCCATTATAAACCCAGTCCTGCAGAAGCCCATATTCCTTCACTTATGTATTATTGTATGGCCTTCTTCACGCCATGGGTATATCAATGGTATTTGGACACTCAGTATGCAGTAGGAACTTATCAAATTCCTACATTGGTAAAACGACACAAGATTAAATGGTGGGGATCGTTCAAGAACTCTACTACTGAACTTAAAATTGACCAATGGATTCGCAGTAAACTGTCACAAGTTTCTCCCTTAACCTATGCGACTACTCTTGCTTTAAAGGATCAACCTACATTTGGAATCCAGAAAGCACAGTGTCAAGCTAGGTTAGCTGCGGCTAAAACTCCTGATGAGTATAAAAGAATCTGCTAAGAAATGTTCCAACAACTTTCTACAGGTTCAGATTCTCCAGTAAAACCCTCATCAAGTAAACAGCCAGCAGTTTGTTCAGATAAATCATCTAAATCCAGCCATAAAAGCAAAGCTAGATGGGCTGATATGGCGTCCTCTTCTTCCTCATCTTCATCATCACTCTCCTCCAAAGAAGATAGTAATGATGATATTATTCAATCAATTGTCAAAAGTAAAGCTGCCAAAAGAGCAAAAGAAAAATTAAAGCAAAAAAGCAAAGTAAAGAAAAAAGAAAAGAAAAAGAAGGACACATCGTCCTCATTTGAGTAAAAGGCAGGTGAAACCTTGCTTCACCATCATTCACATAGTAAAGGCCAATGTACTGTTTCAACAGGAAAAGCCACTACATGATGTCCACAGTAAAGGTCAAGACACAGTGGCAGACAACCCACTGTTCATCCACAGTAAAGGTCATCACTGTTGAAGATTCGGTGGCAGATCAATTACTATTCATAAATAGTAAAAGTAGAATAGTAAAGATTCTTTTCTATGTTATTTAAAGGGAGCCTATCCTCTTGTGAAGGCATAAGCTTTATTTTGGTATAACCATATTACTCTAAATCCTCTCATCCTCCTCTCAACGTTCTTTGTAAGCATTCAACGTTCGAAGTCTGGATTGTAAACTTTAAACTTGTAAGTTTAAATTTGTATTTCATATTTGTATTTAAATAAAGTTATTTATTTAAATCCATAAATTGCTACTACTAAGCCCTGTTAAAGGCTTCCTTCTCTTCTCCCTCCTCACTCTGACTTAGTTCTGGGGATCCCAGGCTAAGGTTGTAGGAACCTTAAACCTTAAAATCAATTAAAATTGGTTGAGTTAATTGATAAATATTAAATTTATTTGTGATTTGTTTGTTGTATAAGTATGCTCTGTGGATGCAGCTTCGTCTGATCTTCCACATCAGAAATTTGTATTGTTTGTTTAAATTTGTTTGATCTAAACAGTAACTGTTTGTTCATACTAAAACGATAAACAGTAACTATTTCTTAAAAAGAATCTAAACAGTACTTGTTTAAGTATTGATATATAGGCTGGAAACCCAGAGGTGCGGGCTACTGGTCCAAAGAACTATTAAAATAGTTATCCTCTTGGTATAACAACGCCACGTATCATACTAAGTTTGTATGTTGATTCTGAGGTAAATGAATTTTATAAGTGTTCATAGAAATCCATTAAATCATAGTATATTAATTTATAATTATGATTTTTCTTTAAATATTTGTATCTGTATGTATTTAAACCCCATTAATAATCTTAGTGCATTACATATATATGATCTCATTTAAAATACTAAGTCGGGCGATCTATGGTTGTTTTGTTGGTATCAGAGCCAAACGACTTTAGTATTGTTAACTGCTATATAATAAACATCTATTTCATAATGTCATGTAGAAGTATTGGGTATGCCGATCTGAACCCGTTGTAAGTCCCTTTTTGAGTTGTGGGCAGTGAAGGGTATAACACTGGCAGTGGCCGCTACTTGATTGATATTATAAAATGGATCCTTTATTGTGTAGATCAGTTAGCAGTATTAAATCTGATGACTCAGATAACTCTGAAATCAAACAGATCATAACCGAAATGAATTAATTTTACAAGATTTTAGTGAAGCTATAGATGAATGGGAAATACCTAAAGTTGATAAAGAACAGATTTATAAAGTTAGTAAATTTCCTTTATGGAATACAGATTATGTGATTAAAACTGAAGAAAGAGATTTTCAACTTAGTAAACCATTTGAAAGAATAACTTTACTTTCACCTAAAACTTTACAACAACATAAACATAAAAAATATAAATATATTCATATAGGATTAATACAAGTAGGTATAAAACCTTTAACTAGAGAAGGATTAAACACTAGTATATTGGCAGTAGTAAGAGATGCTAGATTTTTAAATTTTCAAGATTCTTTATTAGGATCTATTGAAACAAGCTTAAGTGAAGGACCGATCTCTTTTGAGGTCTATCCAGATATGACTGTTTCTTTAAATGATCTTAATATTTTAGAAAGTATAGTTTTAGAAATTAAAACTCATAATTATAAAATGAAGCAAGGATCAATTCCAATTGCTTTAATTTATAAAATTCATTATAAAGCTATGAATTCTGCTTTTAGTACAAAATATAAGTTACAACCTAAACTTGGAGAAACGCGATTTCTTCAAACAGATTTGACTAAAACTAATACAGTTATACCTAAAACCATCCAATGGAAGGATATCACCTTACCAGAGGAATGGATTTTGGAAGGGATTGTCCCTCCACCTGAACCAAAAAAAGTAAAACTAAATGTCAATTTGCAAAAAATTGAACAATTTGAAGATGGTAAAGTAACATTAAAATTTAATAGAAGTCAAAGCTCTAGGTATACAGGATCTACATCTTCTGTTGTTACAGATGATGATAAACCAAAAATACCTTCAGTAATTTATGCAAGATATAAGGAAAATGAACCTAAACCAATTATTCAAACATTAGTAAAACCTAGGTATTCTACATCAGATATACCTGCATCTAGTCAATCATTTAAAATGAAAGGAGTTGATTATAGTAATTCAGTCCCACAGGCAGTCTATAACCCTGTTGACAATTATTTAAATCAACAATCTAATCTGGTAAACACTTCACCAGAGTCACCAACAGCTTCAGCTATCACTGAAAATGTTAGTGAAATAAATAGGAAATTAAATGTATTAACCAAAGAAGAAATTAATAAGAATTTGGTAAAAGAAATAACCAAAACTAAAAATTTAATGAAGTTTAATAAAATATTAAAAACTCATGTTTTTGATGATTTAAAAGAAGAATATTTAGAACACCAACTTCAAACCCAAACTAAAATGAAGTTTTTAGATTGGTTTTCATTAATTAAAAATAATTCTGATAAAAGTCTCAACCCTATAACAATTCGTGATAAAAGGCCAGAATGGATAGTAAATGATAGGATAATTCAGAGTGATTTTCCCCCTAAGGCAATAAGTAAATTTAAATATCAAGATAATGATATTACTTGTGCACCATATAAAGTAGCTAGAGAAAATGATTCTGATAAAAAATTAATTGAACAAAACAATTTTAGTAATGCTAGTTTAATTTGTTTAAATACACAATTAAAAAAGATAGAACAATTACTTCAGGATAAACCGGTAGTAATTGAACCATCTAAAGGTAAAGAAATAGTAAAATCACATATGTTTAAACCATTACAAATATCTAAGTCTAGTCAAAAGGAATTAAATTCAAAATTCTTATGAACTTTAAAACAACAGCTTAGTCAACTTGAGGGAAGTTCAGAATCTACTCATCATGTAGTTCAGGATACCACTCATGACATAAACCTTTTAGAGGAAACTTCTAGCACTGATGTCAGTGAACCTGACCTAAAAGATGCTCAACAATTTGTAAATAATATAACCCATAGAGAATTAGTCTCTAAGGCACCAGATTTAGGACTCATTGATAAACCTCCATACATATCCCAATTTCATTATAATGCTAACACATTATATGAATGGAATATTGATGGATTGTCTGAATATAAAATCTTAAGTATTTTGCAACAAATGACAATGGCTGCAAATGCTTATAAAACCCAGTCACCTATATCTGATAAAGCAGTTGCTGAAATCCTTATTGCAGGATTTACAGGACAATTAAAAGGTTGGTGAGATTATCATCTCACTGAAAAAGACCAATTAGATATTCTAAATTCCGTTCAAGTAACTGATCAGGATGAACCCTTATATAATGAACATGGTGAACCTATTCAGGATGCAGTTGCAACCTTAATATTAACCATTTCCTTACATTTTATAGGAGACCCTTCCCATATAAAAGATAAAAATGCTGAACTTTTAAGTAATTTAAAATTTAAACACTTAGGACAATTTCAGCTTTATAAAACCACTTTTCTTACAAGATTAATGTTAAGAGAAGATTCAAACCAAGCCTTTTGGAAAGAAAAATTCTTAGCTGGTTTACTTTATTTTTTAGGAGAACGGGTTAGGAATTATATTAAACAACAACATGGTAATCCAATCCCTTATAATAAATTAACTTATGGTCAATTAATAAGTATAATTCAGAAAGAAGGATTACAGATTTGTCAAGATTTAAAACTTCAAAGAATTTTAAAATATGAATTAAAAAAGACTAAACAAGAATTAGGAAGTTTTTGTAAACAATTTGATTATAGCATAACACCTACACAGCAATGTAGTGGTCAATGTTCTAAACCATCAAGCTCTAAGAAACACTATAAAAAACATTATAGGACTAAACCCAGTAAAGATAATTATTATCATAAGGAAAAACCTAAACATTATAAGAAATCTAAAAGTAAAAAACCATATAAAAGGTCTGATAAAACTTCATATAAAGATTTAACTTGCTTTACATGTGGTAAGAAAGGACACACATCTAAATTTTGTAAATTTAATAAAAAATTGCATGAATTAAATTTAGATGATGATGTGATCAATAAAATTCATGAATTGTATCTTACTTCTGATACATCAGATTCTGAGATACAAGAAAGTGAACATCAAATTGATGAACTCGGTTCAACAACCAGTTCTTCAGATAAATCAATAAATATGTTAACTAAAGATCAAAGTACACTTTTAGAAGTAGTAAATACTATAACAGATAATGACCTTAAGAGTCAACTTCTTAAAAAACTAATTCAAAGTTTTGAAGAAGATAAGGAAGTAAAAACTATAACACCTAAAATTCACACTAATACTTATGATTTAACAACTATATTAAACAGAAATAAAAAGGTAGAAACAAATATGTCACTGAAAGATTTGTATAAAGAAATTAATGTTTTAAAACATGAAGTAAGGGACTTAAAACATCAGGCACAGGTAAATGCTACAAAAATAAAACATTTAGAATCTCAGTTAATATCTAGTTCCTCTTCGGAAGAACCAGATGATGAAGTAAAGGATGAAATAAATGAACTAAATGAAGAAGAAGAAATAAACCCTAATTTTCTCTTTCTTTTACAAGAAATAACATCGAGAAAATACTTAGTAAAAATAACCTTACAAATTTCCAATGATTTTCTGGTAAATGGTATAGCTTTGTTTGATACAGGCGCAGACTTAAATTGTATAAAATCTGATATAGTACCACATAGATTTTGGTCAGAAACCCATGAAAAACTAACTACAACTAATAAATCTAAGTTAGAAATTGTAGGTAAAATAAATGCAGATATTGTAAATAATGAATTAGAAATTAAAACAATATTTTTACTTTCACCACAAATCAATTATATGGTAATATTAGGAACACCATTTATAAACCTAATCACACCATATTCAGTAAAAGAAGACTGTATTAAGTTTAAGATAAAAGGTAGTAAAGCTAGGTTAGAATTTACTGAAAAACCTAGAAGAAAGAATTTAAATTTATTAAAAGCTCACTCTATTAAAACTTTAGAAATTAACTCTTTGATAAATTCTAAGGAAGAAGACTTAAATAATTTGAAGAATCATGCATATCTTCAAAGGATTAAAAACCAATTAGAAGATAAAAATGTTCAAACTAGAATTAATAAATTAAGAGAATTTATGGAAAATAGACTATGTGCCGACCACCCAAATGCGTTTTGGGCTCGTAAACAGCATATAGTAGATTTACCATATGAAAAGAACTTTGATGAAAAGTCCATTACAACTAAAGCACGGCCCATTCAAATGAGCCCTGAACTCATAGAGCACTGTAAAAAAGAAATTAAAGATTTAGAAAATAAAAAATTAATTAGCAAATCTAGAAGTCCTTGGTCTTGTGCAGCTTTTTATGTCAATAAGAATGCTGAAATAGAAAGAGGAGTACCTAGATTAGTAATTAATTATAAACCATTAAACACAGCTTTAAAATGGATCAGGTATCCATTACCTAATAAGAAAGATTTATTAAAACAATTGTATAATGCAAACATTTTTAGTAAATTTGATATGAAATCTGGTTACTGGCAGATCCAGATTCATCCTAATGATAGATATAAAACAGCATTCACAGTTCCTTTCGGACAGTATGAATGGAATGTGATGCCTTTTGGATTAAAAAATGCTCCTTCTGAATTTCAGAGGATCATGAATGATATATTTAATCCTCATAGTGAATTTTGTATAGTATACAATTATGATGTTCTAGTTTTTAGTAGAACATTAGAAGAACATTTTAAACACTTAAAAACATTTTGCATGGTAATTGAAATGAATGGATTAGCACTGAGTAAAACTAAAATGGACTTATTTAAAACCAAAGTTAGATTTTTGGGTCACTATATAGAACAGGGTATTATCCAGCCCATAGAACGAGCTATGGTTTTTGGGTCCAAGTTCCCTGATGAATTAACTAATAAAACCCAACTCCAACGTTTTCTTGGATGTTTAAACTATGTTATAGATTTTTATCCCAACCTAAACTGTATGATAAAGCCCTTGCATGATAGGCTTAAAAAGAATGCAGGCCCATGGACAGTCCAGCATACACAGATAGTAAAAAAGATAAAGGTCTTAGTAAAAGAAATTCCATATCTTTATATCCCTAATCCAACAGCATTTAAAATAGTGGAAACTGATGCGTCAGATGTTGGATATGGTGGTATTTTAAAACAAGTAATTAATGATAAAGAACGTATTATTCAGTATACGTCTACTCATTGGAGTCACACACAATTAAATTATTCTACCATTAAAAAAGAAATTTTGAGTATAGTTATTTGTATAAATAAATTTCAGTCTGATTTATTAAATCAAAAATTTTTACTTCGGATTGATTGTAAATCTGCAAAAGATGTTTTGCAAAAAGATGTTAAAAATCTTGCTTCTAAACAAATTTTTGCTAGATGGCAAGCATTACTTAGTATATTTGAATTTGATATAGAATTTATTAAAGGTACTAACAACAACATTCCAGACTTTCTGACTCGAGAATTCTTACAGAACAATGGGCAGAAAAAAGGATAAGGGCAAAGGCCCTAAAGAAGAATCTGAATCACCCACTAAAGCTCTTTCTGAGCACTCAGAAGATTTACCTAAAACCCTAAACACTAAAACCTCTTCAGATCTTAAAAAATGGATTGAACAACTTAGTCAATCCCCTGAAGTATTAAAGGCGTTACAAAGTATAGCGTCCTCTTCCACAGAGGTGCCAGGTATGTCTTCTACACCTAAAGCGATCGTACCCGTTCATGGTACGGCTAGTCTGTCTCAAACGGTAGACAGTAAAGACTTATCAAATCCGTTGATGGCTGTGGATTTGCCAAAAATCCAGTATACTCCAAGTATACATAAATGGTTCATTAAAAATATTTTTGATTATGAAATTGAGATTGAGGATGGATATAACAATATTAATGCTTGGTCTGCTTTAAAACAATATTATCCTGAGGATTGGTATTTTCTTCCAACCGATCTTTCAAAACCTCAGGAATATTATCATAATATTCTTCTGGATACAGGATCAGTAAAAATTAAACATAATTATGATTCTAAAAATAAATCTATTATTTTATATTCTTCTCTTAAAATCCACAAGATAATCCATCCCAAGGATTGGCCTGCACCCTCTCTTTATACATCAGTAAAATTTAAAGTTTTATATAAGCATGTACACAGTACTGCTTACAATTATTTTGATTACCGCGATGCATGGGAAAAAGTTTTTGCTATTCAAAACCCCACTTCTACGCATTCATGGTTAATCTATTTTGATACTTCATTCCGTACTGATTGTAAAGTGCCTAACTGGTTTAAAAAATGGTGGCAAACCAGGGGTATTTCCAATGAAATCATCCCTCCTCCAATACAGGCCTTATATCAGTATTTTAAAGCCCATTATAAATCCAGTCCTGCAGAAGCCCATATTCCTTCACTTATGTATTATTGTATGGCCTTCTTCACGCCATGGGTATATCAATGGTATTTGGACACTCAGTATGCAGTAGGAACTTATCAAATTCCTACATTGGTAAAATGACACAAGATTAAATGGTGGGGATCGTTCAAGAACTCTACTACTGAACTTAAAATTGACCAATGGATTCGCAGTAAACTGTCACAAGTTTCTCCCTTAACCTATGCGACTACTCTTGCTTTAAAGGATCAACCTACATTTGGAATCCAGAAAGCACAGTGTCAAGCTAGGTTAGCTGCGGCTAAAACTCCTGATGAGTATAAAAGAATCTGCCAAGAAATGTTCCAACAACTTTCTACAGGTTCAGATTCTCCAGTAAAACCCTCATCAAGTAAACAGCCAGCAGTTTGTTCAGATAAATCATCTAAATCCAGCCATAAAAGCAAAGCTAGATGGGCTGATATGGCGTCCTCTTCTTCCTCATCTTCATCATCACTCTCCTCCAAAGAAGATAGTAATGATGATATTATTCAATCAATTGTCAAAAGTAAAGCTGCCAAAAGAGCAAAAGAAAAATTAAAGCAAAAAAGCAAAGTAAAGAAAAAAGAAAAGAAAAAGAAGGACACATCGTCCTCATCTGAGTAAAAGGCAGGTGAAACCTTATTTCACCATCATTCACATAGTAAAGGCCAATTTACTGTTTCAACAGGAAAAGCCACTACATGATGTCCACAGTAAAGGTCAAGACACAGTGGCATACAACCCACTGTTCATCCACAGTAAAGGTCATCACTGTTGAAGATTCGGTGGCAGACCAATTACTATTCATAAATAGTAAAAGTAGAATAGTAAAAATTCTTTTCTATGTTATTTAAAGGGAGCCTATCCTCTTGTGAAGGCATACGCTTTATTTTGGTATAACCATATTACTCTAAATCCTCTCATCCTCCTCTCAACGTTCTTTGTAAGCATTCAACGTTCGAAGTCTGGATTGTAAACTTTAAACTTGTAAGTTTAAATTTGTATTTCATATTTGTATTTAAATAAAGTTATTTATTTAAATCCATAAATTGCTACTACTTGTATTTAAATAATGTTTTTAGATGTGTGTCCTTTCTTACCACATTTAAAGCAAGTTAAATCTTTATATGAAGTTTTATCAGACCTTTTATATGGTTTTTTACTTTTAGATTTCTTATAATGTTTAGGTTTTTCCTTATGATAATAATTATCTTTACTGGGTTTAGTCCTATAATGTTTTTTATAGTGTTTCTTAGAGCTTGATGGTTTAGAACATTGACCACTACATTGCTGTGTAGGTGTTATGCTATAATCAAATTGTTTACAAAAACTTCCTAATTCTTGTTTAGTCTTTTTTAATTCATATTTTAAAGTTCTTTGAAGTTTTAAATCTTAACAAATCTGTAATCCTTCTTTCTGAATTATACTTATTAATTGACCATAAGTTAATTTATTCTGAGATACAAGAAAGTGAACATCAAATTGATGAACTCGGTTCAACAACCAGTTCTTCAGATAAATCAATAAATATGTTAACTAAAGATCAAAGTACACTTTTAGAAGTAGTAAATACTATAACAGATAATGACCTTAAGAGTCAACTTCTTAAAAAACTAATTCAAAGTTTTGAAGAAGATAAGGAAGTAAAAACTATAACACCTAAAATTCACACTAATACTTATGATTTAACAACTATATTAAACAGAAATAAAAAGGTAGAAACAAATATGTCACTGAAAGATTTGTATAAAGAAATTAATGTTTTAAAACATGAAGTAAAAGACTTAAAACATCAGGCACAGGTAAATGCTACAAAAATAAAACATTTAGAATCTCAGTTAATATCTAGTTCCTCTTTGGAAGAACCAGATGATGAAGTAAAGGATGAAATAAATGAACTAAATGAAGAAGAAGAAATAAACCCTAATTTTCTCTTTCTTTTACAAGAAATAACATCGAGAAAATACTTAGTAAAAATAACCTTACAAATTTCCAATGATTTTCTGGTAAATGGTATAGCTTTGTTTGATACAGGCGCAGGCTTAAATTGTATAAAATCTGATATAGTACCACATAGATTTTGGTCAGAAACCCATGAAAAACTAACTACAGCTAATAAATCCAACAAGCCCACAGAATCAAGAATGCGGTACGATGTAATGCATAGATCATAGGAGTAATAAGACAGACAGTTTTCACAACCATAATTTTGAACAACAGGAAAAAGAAAACCCACCAGATCTCTCTTTTAAATCTCTTACTTTCACAAAACCATTCAATATAGGTTTCTTTCCTATGATTTTATCATTTTCCTTTTTGATTTTTAAGTTTTATTAAGGATCCAACGATGGCAAATCTAACCCTCAAGACCCTATTTAATAAACTTAAAAGACCCATAGTTATAGCCAAATCAACTGGTGGCAACTCAGCAGATGCCAACCACCGGATAATCTATGACGTCTACTACTTGTACCCATTATGATGGAATCCCGTATGCTGATCAAATCCAGTATTTTACCATCACCAGCAGTAACAGTTGCCTCCAACCGCTGGCATGGAGAATATTTTCCAACGCTTAGTCACGGAGCGAGGTTCATACGGTACAACATATTCGAGGTCCAGCAAAGCATAAGCCTCCTATCTTTGTCAATCGGTAATGGCAGTAATTACGGTGACTTTTTGTGGTTCTCACTGTGAAATGGTTTCTTGAACATGAGTTGTTCCAAATTTTATTAAGGGTAGTGTTCTCATTTTAAAATATCTATCTTTCTCGCTCTTACTTTTAAAACTTATTTCATGAAAAATAATTGATTTCGAATGAAAACATTATTTAATGAGACGGAATCTAATTTTGGGTATTAAATAACTAATATACAACATTTGAAAACTGAGTTAATTAATTTTGTACAATCTCAAGACGAAATAATTATTTTCCTTTATTTTAAATAAAAATAAATTACTATAAATCTCTAAAATTTGATCGAGATCAGTACTAATGTTTTTGCTTTAGTTTTCAATGAAAAGAAAAAAAAAAATACACTCCACATAAAAAAAATCCTACCCAATCTTTTTGCATCTACTCTCCATCCTTCTATAACTGCATCTCCCTCTCTCTTTTTAACTCTTCCAATTAACCCATTCCTCTTTCTTTCTTTTTCTCTCTCTCTTAATTGGACCCGCAATGGCCCTTTTACATACAGGCACTCTATGAATAAAGCAAGGGGTGTAAATGAGCTTGAGTTAAGCTAGAACCTATTACCAGGGTCGAAGCTCCATTTGACAGAATTTAGCTCAACTCGAGCTGGACTCAAAGCTCAACGAGCCTGAAAATTTTATACTAGAGCACGACTCAAGCTTGACTTGAGGCTTCAATTCAAATAAAAAAATTTTTAGCTCAAACTTGACTTGATGAATGGTTAAGACTCAAAACTCGAATAAACTTAAAATAAATATTATACTTATGTATATATAAAAGCTCAATAAGACTCGACAACTTTTGTGTTGAATATTATAGGCTCGAGCTTAATTTGAATCGAACTTTTTCAAACTTTTTTGGAGCCGAGCTTGAATAACTCGCATAGCTCATTTATATCCCTAGATGAAGTAAGCTTCTATAACCAACATCATTAGGATTGGCAGCAGGTTGAATAACTACCTAAAATGCATTATGTGAATCTGAACTTGATTATAAATTAAGTATTCAAATACCTCCCAAATCTGAGCACAATTACATGTTTAATACTAGAACCTTTCAGATATTCGTTCAATATTAAAAAAATCATTTTTTTATTTTTGAAAATAAAAAATAAGTAAAAATTATAAAGTTTTATTTTGACTTAATCAAAAATAAATATCCATATTAAACATAATTATAGTACTAATAATAATTAAAAAGTTATATATAATTTTTTTGAGAAAAGTAATTATTTTAAATATTTATAAAGCACTAATTAAACAGTATAATAGGTATCTGAGTTCTTATTTGAATCGAATCTAGGGATAATAAAAATACTATTCAAATCCATTTATTCACGGACAGTGAATTTACCAAAATCACATAATATCGTAGCGGATATACGATTAAAATTGCCATCTCTAAACATTGCCACCAATTCTCCATGGCAGAGACTTATTGTTCCTTCCAATTCTTGCTCTTATTTTGCTATATTTCTGCATTTTATCTTTTCCTGGTTCATTTTTTAGCTTGATTATTTATTAGGATTTTGGCTACCTGATAATGAAGGATCGATTTTCTTTTCCATGTGTTTCGGATCTTAAGGTGCACAAAACGTCAACGAATCTGGTGGCTGGATTCATTGTTAGATTTGAAAGCTCAGGATTTACTATAACTGATTCTTTTTCCTAGAGTTTCCTCTAATTGGTTGATTCATCTTGTGTGTTTTATGCAGGACTGTATTTCTTTTTTGCTCACTTTTATTTTTTTACGGTCTCAATTATTTAAAGTAAAATAGGTGAAGGCCCGTGCATTGCGGGTTGGATTAATAGTTATTATTATTAAACAATAAATTATATTGGTAATTACAATTCTAATCCTATAATTTGAGATTATTTTTATAAATCCGGATAAGCGTCTATTAGCTTCATTAGTCCTTGTTTATTGCTTCTAGTTAAGATTTGATAGTTGTTGCCTTTTTAAAATTTTCTAGATGTTTACAGATTAGTCATATTTCTTTCCTGATAAACTCAGCTTTTTGAAGGAATAAATCGATACATGGTGTTTGTATGTTTGATGCATTATCCACGGATCAAGTCCAACTTCAAGATCTTTCATTACTTTCCTTTTTAGGTCTATATAACTTGTGAATATTGATTTGGTTATTAAATCATTCATCTTTACTTATTAAACCTGAGACAGAACACAACAAAATAAAAGAATTAAAAATTTTAAAAAAATTAAAAAGAAACTTTAGTCTTAATTTTTTTAGCTTTAATATGTTAATTTAACAATAAACAAAACAAAAATCAAATTAAGTTAAACCATAGAAAATAAGCCACAAACTGAAATTGAACACCAAACATTTTTGTTCTCTTTAATTAGCAATAAGGGGTGGGAAATTTAAATTAGATAATAAAGTATAGTTATAGAAAACTAAAAAATAAAGAGGTGAGAATCATATATATATGTGTGGAAAAAAGCTAAAACATACATTTGTGAGTTAGTAAAATCAAAGCTAGGATATGTTTTTTCATGGGCCAAAAACTCAGGTGTAAATTAATAAGATCCAAATGGAATTGTAATCCTATTTTGAATTGTTTAATTTAGTTGAATGGTGAAAAATACTGTAGAATTATAATCCAATATTTGAATTATTGACTTTGATTGGATGGGAACAATATTAGTCATGTTTAAACTTTTTATAAAAGTTATCTAGTGCTTATAAAATCCTATGCTTGGAATTATTTTTAAATATTATATATATAAAAAAAATCCGGTTAAACTTTATTGAACTCGGTCAAATCTTCCAGTTCAATGAACTTTTGCCTTCACCGGTTCAATGACCAGTCCGGTTCTTAAAACATTGAATGTAATATAAATTATATTATATTCTCAAAATCAATTTGATATTACAAATATACATATTTAATTTCTAACAAAACATGGAAATATAAATATACATTATAAATCAAAATATAATAAAAATATAAATATTTCAATTCTCACTGACCAACAATTAATACTTAGTAACCATAAGCCTCTAATGCACGTATAGTTGGGATTAACAATTGATCTCGAATGATCTGGAAAATTAAACCATAAAAGAAAGAGTAAAGAGAAATCAATAGCATGTTTAAAAAAAAAAATCAAATCACATAAAGAAATGGAGAGAAGAGAATTATCAATTTAGATAAAAATGATAGTGAGAAGCATGATAGTAATAGAAGTAAAACAGGAAACTATAAAAAGAGGTACATCAAGGAAAAACAGAATCCATCGATATATAGAGAAGAAAAAAGATCGCTTAGATTTCTGCATCTAAAGATAATCTCTTAATTTTAAATTTAATATATTATTTTGTTGTAGATAATGTGTAAAGATGAATTTATAATTATTTAATATTAACATCCAATTAAATTATAGGAAAATGAAATAAAATTTGAAAGAAAATTCAAAATTCTTTGAAAAAAGATAAATTGAAATGTTGAACGTAGAGAGCATTTAAACTTATTTTTTGCTTAGGATTATATATATATATATATATATATATATATATATATATATATATATATATATATTTGAAAAACAAAAAAGAAAAGCAAGGTCAAATAAAAAATTGGATTACACATATCAAGGGTATTTTTAATTTTCCATTGAAAAATAAAAATAAAAACGTCTCTTTTTCAATAGAAGGACCTTCAAGTTAAATGATTGAAAAAGTCAAGAACTATTCAGTAATTTCTCAAATAATAAGTATGAAAAAATGATTTTAATTAAACCACGTAAAATAATATTGTTATTTTCAAATATATCAAATTAATATAGAAAAGAATGCTCTTAAAATTATTTTCAAAAAACAACTTTTTTTTGTTTGAAAAGAAAGGAAATGTTATTAAACAAATTCTCATATTTTAAAAACAACTTGATATATATGAATTAATTCAAAACCGTTGTTAACTATTTTTTGAAAAAAGAAAAATTGAAAAAATAATATTCGATATCTATCTATCTAAAATCTATCTATCTATAATAATACTCTATACTATATACAGATGTGGAAATAGAAGGGAATAATAGAATTTCTGATAATAATCTTAATGAAATTTGAATATTTTAAAATAATTTTACTTATGACCAATTAAAAAATTATATTTTATTAGTTAATTGGAGATAATTTATTAAAATTATTTTTTAAAATAAACTCTAAGTATTTCAAAATTTTGAGTTTTATTTTTTTGATTTATTTTTTAACAAATATATATGACAAGACATTTGAAATTTTATATTTTATTTTTAAATTTATTTTTTAAACATTTGATTCTATTTTTATTATATTTAAAATATTTTATTTAGGGGAGATAAAAAAGAAAAAATTATATTTTTTTGTAAATATTTTCTTTGTGTTTGTACAATTTGATTGGATGTAATTTTTTAAAAAATAATTTTTAAAATAGAACACACATGATTAAGCCTTTCAAAATTTTTAATTTTTTTAGTTTTCAAAATTTATTTTAAAAAAATAAACATATGTGTGTGAGATGATCGAACAGTTGAAAATTTTAATTTTAAAATATATATAATATTTATTATTATATCTATGTATATATTTATGTATTGAAACCTATTTATTAGGTGACATTATAGAATTATGCATATATAATTATAATAAATTTAGATAAATGACAATATAAATTAAATTGAAATGTGTGTATATACACACTATTGTTTTATTAATTAATCATTATATTCACATTAATTTTATATGAAATTGTATTTTAACATTATAAAATCTAAATAATATAAGACAAAATTTATAATCGATAAATATTAAAAAAATGAGTATAAATAACAAGTAAAAGTGAGCAATGACATCTTCTACTAAAATCAAGAATATTTCCAAACAGAAGATTAGTAGTGCGGCATGTTCCTCCATTAAAATTTGGTATATTAAACTCTTTTGTGGGTGTTAGTTGTAACAAAATTCTGAAAAAACAATGTCCAGGACAATATTGTTGAAGATTTCTTTTATCGTCTTTTTTTTTTAAAATAAACCAGTTTTTATCCGGAAGATTAACATACTCTGGCAAGATCAAGAATATCTCCAAACATAATAATTCAATTTTCTATGTTTGTATTTCTTATTCATGTAGGAATATTATGATGTACTCAACTTATATTCATTATTAATGAATTATTAAGTTTTTTTTTTAAAAAAAAGTGAGCAATGACATAAAAAGATTGGACGAATATGGATAATTAGTAAAGTCAATATGCAACGCATATCATAAAAAGACTAATCTATGCTATATATATAAATGTGGGATTATGAGGATAATAATGGGATTTACGATACCGCTCTTAATAAAATTTGAATATCCTAAAATGACATTGAGCATGACCAATTAAAAATTATATTTTATTAGTTGATTGGATATAATTTATTAAAAATTATTTTTTAAATAAACACATATAGACAATTAAAAATTTTAGAATTTTTAATTTCATATTTTTTAAATTTATTTTTAATAAATATATGTGATAATGAGCCATTTGAAAATTTTTATATTTTATTTTTTAAACTTATTTTTTAAGTATTTGATTTTCTTTTTATTATAATTTAAAATATTTTATTTAGAGGAGAGATAAAAAAAAAGAAAAAGTATATTTTTTTTATAATTTTTTTATTTATGTTTGTATAATTTGATTGGATTTATTTAAAAATAAATAAATTTTCAAGTAGACTATATATAATTAAGCCTTTCAAAATTTATAAATTTTTACTTTTAAAATTTATTTTTAAATAATAAGTAAAAGTGAGCAATGACATAAAAAAAAGTGAACGAGTACGAATAACGAATATAGTCAACGTACAACTCACGTCATAAAAAAACTAATTATATATGAAAGTGAGGATCAGTAGGGGAACATTAAGATTGTCAAAAACACCCAACTAAATTTATTTATTGACGAAAATATTATTAAAAATTTTAATTTCATTATTTGAAAAAAATAAAGACATTTAATTTTGATTAGTATATTAATTTCTATTTTAGATCTAAATTCTATGAGATAAAATAATAAATTATATCATTCTCTTTGTCCTAAAAAGATAGTACACTTTCTTTTTTTATACAAGATTAAGAATGGAAGTTATTATGATTACTTGACAATTTTATTACTACTCTATTTTTTTTTAATATCTGTCATTTTAGGTAAATAAATGAGGTTTTATTATTATAATACTTCACTAAATATTTCCTTTCTTGACTTACCTTTCTATTACTAGTAATATTAATAGTCGATGTTAAACTTAAACTTTATCTTAAATTAAATCACATGAATTGCTATCTTCTAAGAAGGGTAATATTATCTTTTTAACCTATATTTTTATTAAGATTTATTATATATTTATTGCTCTTCTTAATTCGTGTACAAAAATCTTAAACGAAAGATATAAAAAAAGAGGGAGTACAACTTTTCATGTAAATTATGTCGTGGTCACTTAACTATGCACTAATTTTATTGTCAAAAAAAAAAAAAAAAACTATGCACTAATTTGATCACGAAATATTAATTTGTCTTTTTAAAATCACTTATCTTTAATTTTTATTTTAAGGGGAGGTCACCCTCCAAGTTTGGGTGAGCAAATTGATGGCTTGGCTTTAAAAAAGAATATTCTTAAGAATATTCTGATGACTCAGTATTCCATGGGACCCACAACGTATCCTAGTTAGCAATCCCTTAAAACCTTTTACAATATTAAAACTCGCTCTATTTTCATCTGTTTTCACTTAATTTTTTGACTCTCTCATTCTAAACTCATCGATCCCCTTCTCAAACTACATTTTGTCATTAAAAGTCTAGGGTTTTTGAGAAAATGTTGCAATTCTTGTGCAATTTTTTAGCTTTCATTTTTCTTTTTTTAAACTATTTTTTTCATTTATCTATTTCATCTCTTTTATCTCTTTTCATGGAAGGTGATTCCAGTTCTAGTAATGTTTTCAACAACAATTATTCCTAATTTGTGATTAGACTATAAAATTGTGATGAAAGTGCAACCATGAAGACTTCATAGACGAACAATAACCCAGGCTGGAGGTTCTTTCAGTGCAAGAATTATGGGGTGAGTGACACATCTTATTTATTTTCCTTCTCTTTCAATGGAATACATTTAGGAGTTTTTGAAATTAATACCTGAGAATTAGTTTTGTTTTTATTTATATTTTATTATTTTTGACAGTTCATTGGCGCATGAAATTGTTTTCACGGTATAATCCTCCTATACAATAAAGCTAAGATTGTTATCAATGTATTGCTAAAAATGATTGAGAAAAATGAAAGGAAAAAAAGGTATCAAGGGAATGAAATGGAATTTGAGCTATATGACTAAGTATATTATGATGGTTTGATTGGCATTGTCAAAGGAAAATGGAACAATTAAATGGATAGAGTAATGTTTCAATTTAGATCATGTGAAGATGATAAATGTTCAGAGTAATGGATAGGAAAATGTAATGGAAATTTGAGATTGTTGTTTATTGTCATTTTCAGAACTTCTATTGCAATGTATACCCTTTTTTGGTTCAAATTAATATCATTAATTAATAATGAAAACCTGTGTTCAAATTGATCTCATTAAATGGTAATGAATGAATAGCATATGCATTATGCACTTATATTAAACTCTATAATAAAAATATTTGCAACAACCTAATAGATCTGAAAGCATTCCTTCACTGATACATAGGACAAAAAATAGCCAATTGAGTTGATTTCATTAACCAAAATAATTGCATACATAATCATTTTGCACTATATAGTTGTGTCCAAATATAAGAAGTATAAGGAATAGATTAAAGTATGTAAACCCTATACTTCAAAAATAATACTAATATTTAAGTTAGCATATCAAAAGAACAATGGTACATGATCCCCATAAACATTAATAAAGTATGTCATATACCTCATTTCATCTCCTAAGAAACCCTAGTAGCAGCACCTTCATTTTCCCCCATTTACCTTGTAACACTTACTACTTATTCCCAAAGGATCAAGCAGTGGATGTCAATCATTGTGCTAAAGGCACCTAACTAACTACTGTAATTTTATCTTACTAATTTAAGCCGATATTCAAGAATTAGCCAAGCTATATAATTAACTATTTAGTGAGCCCATCATTTTCACTTTAGAAAAACAATTTAAGAAATGGTTAATTTTAAATTTGGTGTCCGAACTTTCAAAAATTTTCTATCTTGATGTCTGAATGAAAAAACTTTGCAATCAAGTGTTTAAACTGCAAAAAATTGATCAATAAAGTGTCTTATGTCTATTTGGCACATTGGATTTCCACATAGGATGATTTGCGCCCACTCATTCAATTAAAACATGCTGACTAGGAATCAACTCATCTATCAAATGTTGAATAGGAACATGCACATGAAGTCACATGACTTCATTAATTTTGAAATTCCAACTTTGACCATTAAACCTTACAAATCTAACAAAACCTTTAAGCCTCTCATCTTTGAACCATAATCCAAACGCTTCCATCATCATACTCTCTAGCGCTTGCGGTCATTTATGCTCCGGCATCGTCCTCACTGCACTAAATTCTATCACCGACCATTTTCACAACTGCCACCACTAATTTCTCATTTTACTGCACTAAATTCCATCACCGACCATTTCCACAACTGCCACCACTAATTTCTCATTTCACTCTTAGTCTGCCTATGATTCCTACCTGATGTCCTTCATTTTGTCTATACTGGTAAGTCTCGTTGATGCTATCTCATCGACTCTAATATCATTGACAACCCGCTCTTTCACAAACTCATAGAGAGGTTAGGTGAGTCGGATGCCGATCCATAATGAGTTGCTAAATGAGTTTGTTCTTGTTGTTGTTTGTGTTGTAGTAACTTAATTCGTTCCTACCTTTACTAATCAAGTATTTTGTACTGAATTTGAATTTCAGATCATTGGTAGCATTTTTTAATCTTTCTTTCTTTTTTATTTATTTTAGATCATTAATTTTTTTTAATTTTGTAAATCAACTGTTGTACTTTTATACCTGTAATTTTTTATATGTAAACCATCTAGTTTTTTATGAGTGCCCGGGACACTTCAGAGGTTGTATAGTTGGTGTTAAAAAGAGAGAATTGGTTTAACGGGCTGGAGAATCTCAAGCTAAAAAGCCAAGGAAATGGGTTTGGTTTCACATGAGTTTTTAGGTTTAAAGATGCATTGATGAAGATGTAAGCCTTATAGGTGAAGATAAGTTCGTCATTTTATTCTCTTAATTCTTTTAGAATTACAATAAATGTGTGTAATTTATAAGGATTAAAGTTATAATTTCAACTTTAAATTCAGTATTTCACGGCTGAACTAGCATTTAGGTTAGTGTGCTTTAATTGGATGAGCGGGTCCAAGTCGTCCTATTTAGAAATCCAGCATACCACATGGGCATAAGACACTTGATTGATCATTTTTTACAGTTTAAACACTTGATTGCAAAACTTTTCAGTTCGGACACCAAAATAGAAAATTTTTCAAAGTTTAAACATCAAATTTATAATTAACCCTTTAAAAATCCTGCAAAAGTTTCCCTTAAAAAGAAGATTTATCAAAAACCTGTTAAAACAAATAGTATATTCATAATCAATGTATTAAACATCTATATAATACAAACTACACAATAAATCAACATCATTCCTCATGATATGCCAATTCATTTATTCAAAAGTATTTTATTCCTAATTCAGTTTATACTAATCATAAATACTCATAAAAACTTTAAAACCAAAATACTTAATTCTAAAAAATGTATTAAATTCAATATAATAAAAATGCAGTAACATGCTATAAGTCCAACAACAGAACTCATATAAGTCTATAGAACTGAAGACTTCCTCCTCCGATGTAAGATCTCAGGAACTGAGTAACACTTCTAAATCTTCAACGTACGCGAGATAAAAATCATCGCCTGCATATAAAACTCAGTGGTACTCATCACATGCACTCAATCATATATTCATAACAAATATGGTTTCACAAAAACCATATCAAATAGAGATATAAACAATCTAAGATATATATAATGCCATTGTACGTAAGTTCATATTCAATAGATACTCATTGGTACATAGACATAAATACGTTTATATCAAATGTATCATATCATTATCTCAAGAAGGCAACATGCTTATCTCACTTCAGACATGAAATAGAAATACATCAAGACACATTGTACTCAATATCATACTTTCAAAAACTCTTTCTTTATTTCTCTTTATTAATGGCCCTTATTAGTAATTTAGCAGAAACAAAAGTAGAACAGGTAACAAAATCAGAATAAGATATCATACGGCTAGATAGCCAATAGTCATATTAGGCTTGAAATCCTTACAAAATCAACAAAGCGCATCTGCTCAATCATAAGACACCCATGTGTCTAGCATATGATCATATCTCAATCCAATTTTCATATCAGAAACATGCTCTTATTTCAAAATAGTATAACCACATTCTAGCAACCATTCAACAGAGTACATAATCAGGGCCCAGATATTCAAATCACTTACTTATCACATTTTCAAATCAAACTTATAATCGTATATAGTTACACATAGTTTTACAAATAACCATATCCTTACCTCATAACAACATTACTTGATCAAGACTCATAGGAACTCACAAATCCATAAAAGTCTCAATTAAATAGATATAGTCACAATCATAAATAACTTATGTTGATCAATAGACATTCACAATTTCAAAACAATACTATGTTCAATCAATACCTTCATACTTACATTATAAACACATGAAAAGAATAATCAAATGCAATATATGTACCTCACACATACATGCTTCGGCTTTTCATAGAGCAATATGATCAAACAATTCTTTTAATCAATTGATAATGCATTTACACCACATACACTTCTAATTGAATAATTAACTAATTAAGCTTACATTATCAAATCTAATTGGCTAAAAACGCTAATTGGGCTACTATAAAAACACAAAAGCCTAATTCAATTAGCACAACTTTACTCTACTAATCAAAAGTAACATGCATTATCATACAAGTAGTTTCATCAATTAGCACAAGCTAAGACACAGTAACACCTTAATACACAAGTTAGGCCAGGTTAAAGTATTCTTTTAATGATTAAAGCATACCATATCATTATAGATACTTCTAATTGCACCATTACACATTCAATTCACATCAATTGACCTAATTTACTAAAATCCCCAATTCAAGTTCAATTTACAATTAAAATCGTAATTTGATTCTTTTAATTCAAATTACACGCATTAGGTCAATTAAACATCTTACTTAAATTATTCAAATGTTACAATCAAATTCAGTTAACAAAGTCCCATTATCAAAATCATATATAGCTTTGGCCTCTTTACTATTTTCAGGCTAAGAATATCTTTCATACAGCTAATCATACAGTCATACTAAACATACACCAATTAACTCATTTAGGGACACTTATACTTTAAATAGTCCAATTAGGAAAAAAGCCCTAACTTAGGTCGTGGCAAAGTACCTTAGTTCATAAGTGAACATATGCAAGCTTCAATCATATTTTCTAAGACTTAAAATTAACATAATTTCTTATATGTAACACTAACTAACATCAATTAATCAATACCATTTTTATATATACAAGGTTCAACGTCTTAGTTTATTTATGTAACTTAAGCTTATTCATTCAATTAAATCACATTACATTATTATATAATCATCTAAGTACACTTTAATATCATTTAGGGACACTTATACTTTAAATAGTCCAATTAGGAAAAAACCCCTAACTTAGGTCGTGGCAAAGTACCTTAGTTCATAAGTGAACATATGCAAGCTTCAATCATATTTTCTAAGACTTAAAATTAACATAATTTCTTATATGTATCACTAACATCAATTAATCAATACCATTTTTATATATACAAGGTTCAACGTCTTAGTTTATTTATGTAACTTAAGCTTATTCATTCAATTAAATCACATTACATTATTATATAATCATCTAAGTACACTTTAATATCATCAATTCTTGTAAAATCAAACACACAAATCATTACATGATTACCTAGTTTCGACCTCTCTAAATTTGAAGGTACAATAAATTAATTTTGACCAATTCAAACAAAACACATTATTATACAATCACCTTACATCAAATACCAAATAATTAATAAATTAAACAAACAAAACATGCTAATTAATACCACCAACCATTTGGCCTCCTCTAGAAAACCAAGCTAGAGATTTTCTTTTATCAATTCCTTCATACAGTAATATAAACTAACATCCACAAACACAATTATAACATCCATTTTGATTAATTCAATCAAGTTCAAAAAAAATCCTTAAATTGACCTTATAAACCCTAATCTTTAAATTTTAGGCAAAAATAAAAATTGAACATATAGATGATGAACACTAACCTTCAATTGCATAATTCTATACTCAGTTCCACCCAATTCCTTCAATTAAGTTTTTCCTTTGCCTTTATCAACTTTCAAAGGTTCATCCTTCTCTAGATAGAGAAAAAATAAAATTAATAATCAAAATCATGCAACTAAATGCAATTACGATACTATATGATCACTAAATACATAATCTAAAATCAATTTCAAAAATCATTAGCTAAATATCAATACAGACACTTACTTGAATCATGTAGCCAGTATGTGTGATAATAGCTCAACTCCACTAATCAAGTGTTAAATTTTTCGTTTAATCCCTTTTTGTTTTCACTCTATTAATGTTTAATTACCGTGTTTTTCTTAGGAACAGAAGAACATGATGGAGGAGAAGAGAAGAGTGTTCAGTTTTAGAGAAGAAAGAATGGGGGTGTGCTATATGGAGAAGAGGCATTCGACCTCTTTTGTTTAGGTTATTTTCTTCTTTTTTTTTAATTCTAGGAGCATACTATAGGAAAATAGGAGAAAAATTGGGAAAATCAATATTAATTAGAAAAATAGGTAATAATTAAGCCAAAATTAAGGAAAAATAGAAAATAAATATTTTTCTAATGTGGCAATCAAGTTTAAATCCTATCAAACCGCTAGAAGAATCCTAAATTGGAAGAAATACAAAGCCTAAACAGTTTCCTAAATCAAATCAATTTCTTCCTCGTTAGAGATTCGATTTCCTAATCAAGTTCGGAAATTTCCCAAGGAATCTATAAAAAAAGAGAGAGATTATCTAGGCTATGATCATCTTTTGATCTCTGATTTTCTTATTCTCTAGATAGTTTTCTCTCTCTTTAAGACTTAGGTACTCAAGCTAGTGGCAAGATTCAAGGAAGCCATTCAAGCCAATCGTTGACTACTTTTTATTTCTAAACTCTCTTTTTTTTATTATTCTTTGTGGGATTATTTACAAATTTGATTGAGTTTGATTTATTCACTAGGTCAAGCTAAATCTCTTTACTAGGGATATGATGTAGCTTAAATTCAACTCCAATTTACAATATTAGATTTGATTTTCTTTATTCAAGTAAAATTTATTATTAATCTTAATGCTTCCAGGCAGAGTTTCTCCCATGGATTGATTTATTTCATTAGTCACTGTCGAGAGAAGGATTTTTTATATGAACAGGGTAATAAATTTCATGGGCATAACAATTTGATGCGAGAGCTAGATGGTTTGACTCGTGGGAGGTTTTCATAATATTAAAAGCCTTAATTTGTGAATTCTTGAATAATCATAGAACCTAATGATTTAATCTATGTTTGGTTGCGCCATTGAGAGATGGATAATTGAATTGGGTTAAAATAGCTAATAAAACATCGAGAGAGCTTATTAGCGAATTTAGGGTTATTTCTTCTTCTTGAATAATTAAAATTGATTATCAAACAAATTTTATAAAGTGGATAGAATTAAGTGAAGTTAAAATCCCTAGTAACTTTTAAACTTTGATTTCCTTTTAACAACTTCTTGCTTGATCTCGTTCTTATTATTTTTACTTTAATTCTTTTATTTTCAAGTACACTCTTTATTATCTTTTAAATAATAGTAGGTTAACACAATTTTGGTACTTGATATACAATCTTCGTGGGACGATACTATACTCACTCTTTATTACTTGTTTGGGATTTCGTACACTTGCGAAAAAGCTTATCAAGTTTTTGATGCTGTTGCCGGGATTGGCATTACCAATATCAATAATAATTACCTTATTATTAATTTAGACATTTATTTTTCTTGTTACTTTTACTTTTTCTAGAGAGTATTTAGGTTTTTATGCAAAGAAGATCTTGTAGAACTGGACCCTTAGTCTTTGATCTAGAAATTGAAAAGATTTATCGTAGGAACATTGCTGCTCGGAGAGTACGAGAGCATGAATAAGAGCAACAAGCAGACATGGCTGATTATTTAGAAACAGGGGACGTACCTCTACTAGGAGGTCAGCAAATTGTGCCACCATAGCCTAATAATAATAATCGAAGACCTCAACCTCCTATTCGCACCTTGGAGGATTACACAACTCCTTCTCTTAATGGAGCCACTTCTATTATCACCAGGCCTAGGGTCGAAGCTAACAATTTTAAGATTAAACCTGCAATCATTCTAATGCTTTCCACCTCAATTCAGTATGGAGGCTTGCCCAGTGAAGACCCTAATGCCATATCACAAATTTCCTGCAGCTTTGTGATACATTTAAGCAAAATGGAGTTTCTGATGATGCCATAAGGTTGAGACTATTTCCTTTCACTCTAAGGGATAAAGCAGGTCTTAGTTACAATCATGCCCTACTAGAAGTTTTACTATATGGGAAGAACTAGCCCAAAACTTTTTGGCAAAATTCTTTCCATCTTCAAAGACCACAAAACTTTGGAATGAGATAATGACTTTTGCCCACCATGATCAAGAGAGCTTGTATAAAGCTTGGGAGAGATTCAAGTACCTATTGAGGAAGTGCTCGCTTCATAGCCTACCCAAGTGGTTACATGTACAAACTTTTTATAATGCATTATCTCCTAACATAAAGATTACTTTAGATGTAGCTATTGGTGGATCTTTTCAAAGAAAGGGAATTAATGACGCATACGAGTTAGTAGAAGAGATGGTAAGCAATAGCCATTATCAAAACAACTCTGAAAGGAAGAAGCCTGCAGGAAATTATGAGATTGATGCCATTACAGCACTCAATGCCAAAGTGGACAATATGGTAAGGAAGTTGGATTTATTGACTACTGACTCTGTTAATTCTATTATACAAGCATGTGATAGGTGTAATGGGCAATATGGAATTGGGGAGTGCAAGTTGGATACTTTAAATCCGCAAACTTTGGAGCAAGTCAACTATGTGATGAATCAAGGAAGGAAGAATTACCCATATTCTAACTCTTATGATAACAGGTTTAGGAATCTTCCTAATCCTTCTTATGGGAATCCAAACAACGCCTTGAATACAACACCAAGTTTTCCTTCTCAAGAGAAGAAGACTTATGATGATCCTCTTACTGTTCTCTCTAATTCTCACATGGGTTTCATGAATGAAACTCGAACAAAATCACAAAGTCCAACAAGTTGCGATAAGGAACTTAGAGATTCAATTAGGGCAGTTTGCCAACATGATGGCCTCAAGACCTCAAGGTACATTACTTAGTAACACTAAAAAAAATCCCAAAGAACAGGTACAAGCTATCACTTTCAGGAACAGTAAATAATTAGAGGATCAACCCAGGAAGGAGGAAGAAAAGAAAGAATAGAAAAAATCCCCATTATTGATCTTGAAAAAAAAGAGGAAGATTAATGATCAAGGAACGGTAATGCTAACGAAGGAGTGTAGTGCAATCATTCAAAATAAATTGCCTCCATAGTTAAAAGATCCAAGAAGTTTTTCTATCCATTGTAATATTGGAAATCTTGATTTTGAAAAAGCTTTAGCTAATTTAAGTGCAAGCATTCATCTTATGTCTTATGAAGTTTTCAAGATGCTAAGGATGAGAGAGCTAAAACCAATAAGGATTTCTCTACAATTGGCGGATCGATCAATCAAATATCCAAGGGCAATTGTAGAAGATGTGCTCGTCAAGGTAGGTAAATTTATTTTTCCTGTTGATTTTGTTATCATTGACATTGATGAAGATAGAGAAGGATCCCTAATCCTTAGAAGACCTTTCCTTGCAACTGCAAGAGCTTTGATTGATGTTTATGAAGGTAAGTTAACTCTAAGGATAGGTCAAGAGGAAGTTATTTTTTATGTTCTTAAATCTTATAAGCTTCCTATGGATTATAATGATTGCTTTAGAACTGATGTTATTGATGATTGTGTAAAAAACACCTTGCATGTTAAAGATAAATTGACCATTCAAAGCATCAAAGGTGAGGAAGAGAGTGAACCACCAAAGTAAGAATTGAAACAACTTCCATCTCATTTAAAGTATGTATTTTTGGGTGAGAATAATTCTTTCCCTTTTATTATTTCTTCTCACTTATCACTTAATCAAGAGAAAAGATTGTTGCAGGTTCTAGGAAAACATAAGAAGGCTTTAGGATGGTCAATTTTAGATTTGAAGGGGACAAATCCAAGTGTGTGCATGCATGAGATCTTGATGGAAGAAGACTACAAGCCTACAATTGAGCATTAGAGGAGATTAAATCCAAACATGAAGGAAGTAGTCAATGTGACACCTTAGGCAAATCCCACATCGGTTAAGTACGAGGGGGCGGTCCTATACATAAGAGGGGTGGTTCCTCAACTTGGTAGGCGCCTTTTGGGTGGGTTGCAAAGCCTGCCTGAGGGGACAAAACCGCAAGGGGGACGGCGATACGTAACGCCCCAAAGCGGACAATACTTACCAAGGGGAGGGCTATGACTATTGGTATCAGAGCCGACCCTCGTTCCTCTGGCCGGTGGTGGGGCAAACCTCAGCGAGGACGCTGAGTCCCTAAGGGGGGGTGTATGTGACACCTTAGGCAAATCCCACATCGGTTAAGTACGAGGGGGCGGTCCTATACATAAGAGGGGTGGTTCCTCAACTTGGTAGGCGCCTTTTGGGTGGGTTGCAAAGCCTGCCTGAGGGGACAAAACCGTGAGGGGGACGGCGATACGTAACGCCCCAAAGCGGACAATACTTACCAAGGGGAGGGCTATGACAGTCAAAGCTGAAATCATAAAACTTTTAAATGCTGACATTATCTATCCCATTTCGGATAGTAGTTGGGTAAGCCATGTTTAAGTTGTTCCAAAGAAAGGAGGTATGACAGTTATTTCTAATAAAAATAATGAGTTGGTTCCCACTAGAACTGTCACAGGTTAGCGTGTATGTATTAATTATAGAAAGTTGAACAAAGCAATACGCAAAGATCATCCATTTACCTTTTATTGATCAAATGCTTAAAGACTTGCAAGATATCCTTACTAATATTCTTAGATGGTTATTCAGGGTATTTTCAAATACCCATAGCTCTTGAGGATCAAAAGAAGACTACTTTCACTTGCCCTTATAGTACTTTTACTTATAGGAGAATGCATTTTGGGTTGTGCATTGCACCTGCGACTTTTCAAAGGTGTATGATATCCATATTTTTTGACATGGTTGAAAAATTCATTGAAGTATTTATGGATGATTTTTCTGTATTTGGTCTTCTTTTGATTCTTGTCTCTATAACCTTTCTCTAGTAATGCAGTAATGTGAGGACACTAACCTTGTTTTGAATTAGGAAAAATGTTATTATATGGTTAGTGAATGTATTATTTTAGAGCATAAAATCTCAGAAAAGGGGATTGAAGTGGACAAAGCCAAGATAGAGGTAATTGAAAAGTTACCACATCCAAACTCAGTGAAGGAGGTGAGAAGTTTTCTTGGTCATGCAGGTTTCTATAGGAAATTTATCAAGGAATTTTCAAAAATCACAAAACCTCTTTGTAATTTACCGGTTAAAGATGTTCCTTTTGATTTTTAACGAAGAGTGTTTGAATGCTTTTAACAGGTTGAAGAAGGAATTAATCTCAGCTCTTATCATTGCTACACCAGATTGGAGCTTACCATTTGAGCTCATGTGTGATGCTAGTGATCATACTATAGGAGCTGTTCTTGGACAAAGAAAAGAAAAGAAGTTGCACGTTATTTATTATGCAAGTCGTACATTGAATGATACGCAACTTAATTATGCCACCACTTAAAAAGAGCTCCTTACTATTTTTTTTTTTTTTTTTTTTTTTTGCTTTTGATAAATTTGGAGCATATTTAATTGGAGCTAAAACAATAGTTTAAACTAATCACTCAACTATTAAATATTCATTAGAAAAGAAAGATGCAAAGCCTAGACTAATTCATTGGCTTTTTCTTTTATAGGAATTTGACTTGGAGATTTGTAATAAGAAAGGAACCGAGAATCTTGTTGCTGATCATTTCTCCAGGCTTGAATTGGGGGAAGAAAGACAAGAAGTGGTGCAAATTAATGAAGACTTCCCCATGAACATCTTCTTCTTCTAGCAAGTACACAGTCTCTATAGTATGCGAATATAGTTAACTATCTTGCTTGCAAAATAACTCCTCCCAATCTTTCTTATCAACAAAAAAAAAAAAAAATTCATGATCTTAATTATTACTATCGGGAGGAGCCTTTCTTGTTTTAAGTATTGTAGTGACCAGATATTTAGACGATGCATGTTGGAAGTAGAGATGGAAAGTGTTCTTCACTTTTGTCATTCAAAGGAATTTGGAGGACACTTTGGAGGAAACAAAACAACAGCACGTGTTCTAGAGAGCGGTTTGTATTGGCTAACTTATTTAAAGATGCTTTTAACTTTGTTCATCTTTGTTATGATTGTCGATGGTTAGGGAATTTCTCTAAGTGGCATGAGATGCCATTGAACAACATTCTTGAAGTAGAGATATTTGATGTTTAGGGTTTGGATTTCATGGGGACTTTTCCTTTTTCTTATTATAACCAATACATCTTAATGGCAGTGGACTGCGTCTCTAAATGGATGGAAGTCGTTGCTCTCCCTAATAATGATGCCAACAATGTGATTAATTTCATTAAGAAATATATTTTCACTCGTCATGGTATGTCTAGGGCAATAATTACGGATGGAGGTAAGCATTTTTGCAATAAGTACTTAGATTCTCTTCTTTCAAAATATAGTATCACTCATCGTGTAGGAACCCCATATAATCCACAAATAAGTGGGCAAGTTGAGGTAACAAATCGAGAGATCAAGAAGATTTGGAGACTATAGTTGGACATTTAAGAAAAGATTGGTCTAAGAAGTTGGATGATGCACTTTGGGCTTATAGGACCGCATTCAAAACTTTAATTGGTATGTCTCCATATCGAATGGTTTATGGTAAGGCTTGTTATCTACCCGCAGAGTTGGAACACAAGGCATATTAGGCAATTAAATTTCTCAACTTTAATGCCAAAGAAGTAGGTGAAAGAAGACTGCTACAATTGAATATGATGGATAAAATGAGGCTTCATACTTGTGAGAGTGCCCGAATATAGGACAAAGCAATGGCACGACAAGAAGATCATAAAAAGGACTCTACAAGTTGGATAAAAGGTGTTGCTTTATTACTCAAAACTCCGCCTTTTCTAGGTAAATTATGCTCACGTTGGGCCGGACATTTCATAATCAAGGAAATATTTCCTCATGGAGCTGTTGAATTGCTAAAAGGCAATGAGAGCTTTAAGGTCAATGCTCAAAGATTGAGAGTCTACAATGAAGGAATTTTGATCCAGAAAAGAATTCCTTGGCCTTGTTTTAAAAAGGGTCCAGTGAGTCGAGCTTAACGACATTAAACAAAAGCGCTTATGGGAGCAACCCATGTTCTTGTCTTTAAACTCTTTTATTTTCGTTTATTTTATTATTTCTTTTTATCATCCTCCCAAATTTTTAATCCTTCTTACTCTTTATTTATTCGCACAATCTTGTTCAGGTAAAGTGGGATTCGAAAAAGCTTAAATGCAAAATTGGACACGTTGAGGTTTAGGCTTTAGAACGCCCTGCTTTAAGGTGAAAATTTCTTTGGGGTTTAGGGTCTAACACACCCTAATCGTGCTATCCAGCACCCTCATGCCAGTTAAGTGTTGTTTTCTCTTGCAGTTCAGAGTCTAACATGCCCCAGCCGTGCCAAGTAGCACGCCTATGCTACAAAGAGATGTCGAACCTAAGGCAGGCTCACCTGAGCACTGCTCGTGCTGCATCCATCCTTGAGACTCAGGCCCTAACATGCCTAAGCTGTGCTAATCAGCACACTCGTGCCCCGCCGCAGACCCCACTTTTTAAAACAATGTGTTTGACTTTTGGTTACAACAAAAACCCTAAACCCCCTCTCTTTTTAAAAAGCTCATAACCTCTTCCTCCCTCATCTTTCAAAGAGCATGTCCCACCTTCTCCCTCAACCCTCTCTCTTCTATTTTCTCTCTCCAAAAGTTTAGCATCCCTTCAACTTCTTCTCTTTCTTAGATTTTCACCATGCCTCCACACTATAAGGGAAGCAGATCTGTCGCTTGTATGGCAACAAGAGTCTGACTCATAGACCCACTCTGGCTCCTGCCCCTCTTCCGCTTACAACACAATCTTCAAGAGGAATGGGAACTGATCCTCCTCCACCATTGTTTCATCTTACCACGCCAGAGCAAAAATAAAGGTACGAAAAACTCTCTTTACGGCCTATTCTTGTAAATCATTTCATTGATGAGAATGCTCTAGCACAAGTAGGCCTTAGAGATGTAATTTTAGAACCATTGAAAAGAATTGCGTGGGATAGATTTATTGCAAGAAGGATTTTGCTTATGCACAACTTACATTGGAATTCTTGAGTTTTTATTTAAGTGATATATTTTTGTTGCATCAAAATTATCCTAATAAAATCAAGTTCAAACTTTTTGGCAAGAATTATACATTGTCAATAGATGAGGTCAACCATATCTTTGGATTTCCTACAGAGGGTGCCCAAAAAGCTATCTCCAAGGATTTTAGACCCGGCAGTAAATGGATTACCTTAACTGGACTGAGTAGTTATAATCCTTGGCACTCTAAAGCTTCAAAACTGAGAAACCCAGCATATAGGTATATTCATAAATTCCTATCTAGCACAATATTTGGGAGGAGTGAAAGTGATGGTGTGTTGAGTTTTAATGAATTGTACTTTATCTAGGGTATTGATCAGGGGGTACGTTTGAATATGGGGTATTGGCTTTGTCAGCGTTGGGCTAAAATTGCTACGGCTGATAAGGGTGCTATTATGATGGGTTGTTTTGTTACACGGATATGGTCTTATATTAAAGTAAGGGATCCTGTCCATCCTGTTTATGATATTTTGAAACGAGGGAAAGGCACTCGCATTGATATTAATGTTATGCCCCACATGAAGACAGTAGAGAAAATAGGTGATATGTTTAGTCTAGTGAGACGTGCGGTTGAGGATGATGATGAGAGTGATCATGAGGAGGGGGATGATACTAACATGGAAGAGGATATTCCACATAGCAATCCTGGTTTGGGTACTTTTTCTAGTGCAGGTACATCTGGAGCTGGCCCTTCTTTTCAGGGAACGTTCGACTTGTCCAATGAAGAAGTTCTTGTGCGTATGATGTCTAGAATGGACATATTTGATGCTTGTTTTCAGGAGATGGAGACCATGATTTCTGACCGGTTCTAGTCCATAGAGATTATGCATGGGAGCTCGAGTATGGCATGGATACCATGCAAGACCAATATCACGGGATCAACAATCAGCTCCAGACAGTGATACAGTTGTTGTAGCCAAACCCACCTCCACCACCTACAGAATGATTGTTTTTTATTAATTGTTTTGTTTTTCATATTTCTTGTTATGTTGAGTTGAATTTCTTTTGATTATTACTTATTTTCAAACATTGTTCCTATTTTTGTTAAGTATTTTGGATATTTTGTACTTGTGTTTTCTTCTGTTTAGTGTTTCTTTTTGTAGATTGACATTTTTCAGCACCCTGCTCTTATTGTATCTTTTCCTTGATTCTTATTGTATTTTTTAATACAATGGTGGTAATGTTTTCTTAGCCCTCTTATTTTTCTGCCACATTCATCATAATATAATAAGTTTGGGGAATTGATTTTAGGCACATTGGGGACAATGTGTTAGAATAAAATTGAGGAAAGGAAAATTTTAGTCAAAATTTTTGTTTTTGTTTATCTTTTTAAGCTTAATATGATTGAAATAATTATAAACAAGATCAAAAACTGTCATTATTTATAAAATTTATGATATTTTGAGTTATTTTCTACTCTAGTCATGTTTCATCTTAAAAATTAAATTCTTGGCTTAATACGATTCTTTGATTTAATCATTTTTATTTTTAAGATAATAAACACCAATTTTTGTGAATTTTTATGATAGGTATGTATGTTTGGTCAAGACTTATTGACATTCCTAGAACAATTTAGAATTTCCTTTAAGACAAAGTTTTTAATGTTCGCATTAGGAAGAAAAATGATTTAGGCATTCTTTGTTTATAACTCATTTTTAGCCTAGGCAACCCTAAGTTGAATTATGACGTTTGCAACCAATTTGATACCTATAACCAAATTTTTCTTGTTTACCCTTACTAAAACCTAGGCATAAAACCAATTTGAGAATCCATACCCTAAGTACAATAATGTATAATTGAAAGAATTGATTTTATTAAGACATAGCAAGAGAATAAAGGGGAGATTATTTCATAACCATTAGCAAGCAAAAAAAGTAAGAAATTCAAAGAAAAAATGCCCCAGGAAAAAGCAAGTAATCAAAATTCAAGTTTGGCGAATTTTAGAGCAAGGAAGAAATTATCAAATATTATGAAGAAATCTTACCAAAGTTTCTCTAATTTTGAGCTAGTGAAAAACTTCAAGCAAAATCTCCATTTACAAATAAGAACATCTGCTTTAGTATAATTAAATCCGGATATTATACATTCTTCGTACTTTTTTATCGTCTGTTTATTCCTTTTCTTTGCTAAACTAATCTTTAAACCCTAAAACCCCAGTTCAACTCTAATCAAAGACCTTTTGATTTCTTCTAAGTGTGCTGCATTTAAATTGTAGAAAGGGGATGAATATTTTTGCCTATGTGCATGTTGAATCAATATCAATCTATTCACAGATTAATAATATTCTGAAAATTCATACCTTATTTGTCATAATTTGAACATTTTTTTTTGTATTAAAGATCTTATTAACTTTTGCTTATACTAAGGAATTTATTTTGTTAAGAATTTAGTTTTTAGCCAAAATATAATTGGTGAAGGAAACACTTGATTCATTTTCATGTTATTTAATTTTGATATTTTCCTGAAATTGTGAGTAATTATCCTCAACCATATTGAGCTAGCATTGTTAGTGTATAGTTTGTGATTTTCTTTTGTTTTTAGTTTTGTTGCTTGAGGACAATGGTTTAAGTTTGGGGAACTTTGATAGGTTTTATCTTTATAGTTAATTTTAGCAATTTTTATTTAGGTTTTCATTTAGTTTTTGTTAATTTTTGTTTTATTTCAGCTAATTTATTTATGTTTTTCAATAAAGCTTTCTTGAATCATATTTCACTTGACCTTGAGAAATTTTATAGGATTTGGATAGGAAATCAGTCAAAAATACAGGAAAGAGGGAAGTTAAGCAAAACTCTCAAAGTCTAGCATGCCCTGGGTGTGCAATTCAGCACCCCCATTGTCACACCTTACCCTACTGTAAGACATGGCATGTCGCCCGTAATATAATTAATAAGCACTTAATTCTTATAAATGCTTACTAAGTATACTACAAGGGACTTAATCCTTTTAATTCCTTCATTTTTATATCTTGTAGCAAAATAATTTAGTTATTAAATATATATAACTTCTTTTGGTAGATATTAATCTCAATATAATTTCTTAAACATATTATAAAAAAAAAAAAAACATAAAATAAAATGGTTCCATAACCCATAAGTCCATGGATGATTTAATTACATATTGGAGTCCTGTTCAAATCTTAGATACATAATAGAAATTAATTACTTTAATAGACTATAAATTTTCAAATTCATACAATCATAATTTACATGAATCTGCTCAAATATACATAAATGATCTGTTAATGTTTAATACATCATACATATTCCAAAAGAAGTCAAATATACAATAGCTACATCAGTAGCATACTATCTACATCAAATAAAAATGATCCTCTCTTGGTTCTTTTTCCTTTCCTTTACCTGCGATAGTACAAAAGCAACTATCGCTAAGCATATGGCTTAGTGGTGTACTAATAAAAATAATAAGGAATGACAATTCATAAATCCACCATGGTAAAGAAAATAAGAAACAAAATAAATCAATACCATTTAAATCATCAATTCATAATATAGTCTTTACAGCTTTTATAGAGTCAATTCTGAGGGCCATCAGTGTCTAATGTGCACATCTAGACCTGCTATCTACAACCTCAATCTGTGATATGATTTCAACAGAAGAGGGAGCAATCTACAACCTCAACATGGAGGGAGAATTTCATATCAATCATATATCATCTAGTGATGATATCCATGTTCAATCGATCGTAATATCAACTTCAACAAATGAAATGATATTCGGGGTAATAACCATATCTATATCAGCTGTAAGACTTTTAAACAATTCCATTTATGTACTAATATCAAAATCACAATGGACAACATTTCATTTCACAACCACTGCTAAAAACATTCAATCACGGCCACCCCTCATACTACAGATATCAATTGGCCAACGTCCTCCTCTTTCACAGTATAAGAATCATAAAATTCATTTACAAATATCATTCGGTCTTATGCTTTCAAAATAATCTTTTTCCTCTTTAAAAACTTATGAATATAATTATAATTCATAAAGCAAATCCATTGAAAATATTTTGCAAAATCAATTTCATTTTGTTTAAATAAAAGTAGGAAAGGAATAATATACACTAACCTGAACTAGATGGCTCCCCTAGCCCTTTTCCTCTAGTAATCACCCTCTCCTCAACTCCCTTTCTCTCAGCAGCTGTAGCATGATATTAATACTCACATTAAGATCATACTACACAATGTACACACATGCACTTCTATAAGAATGTAAATTAAGCATTAGAATGTAGTCTCATGCTTTTTCTTTCATTTTCACTATACTTGTCCAAGTGTTATATGATCTGAGTTTAAGCATGAAACACTTCATATCCAACACTTAACCACATCCTAGACACAAAATACTAACAATGAAAACAATAGAAGTGAATAGCATGCTAAATTCGTTCAAGGTTTATGAAATGCAGAATTTCAGCATTTGAGTAGCTGGCATTGCGTTGACTATATCTTGAATTCCCCATATTCAATTGCCCTGAAATTTTGACAGCATGTTCCAAACATCTTAGGGTACTGTTCTGGAAAATTTCATAATTTTTAAAGCTCATTGGCATTTTTAAATGACATAATTATAGAATCTGAAGTTCAGTTTTTCTCATGCTGAGCAGCCTGCAGTGATTTACTTATAACTCCATTTCTTTTTATCCAATGGCCTTTAAATTTTAACACGACCTACCCAACATCTCATCCTATCTCCATATCAAATTTCATAAATTTTGGAGTTCATTTGCTTAGTCAAATAGGTCAATTACAGAAGCTGAATGTCAGGTAGCATAACTGTAACATGTCCAACAATGATAAGTTTATTTAAGCATTCTCAACTCACTTCCAGCACAAATTCATGCAATCCAACTCTTCTATTACTGAAATAACCTCATAATATAAGATATAGCAGAGTCCATAGTTCATAGAATATCAAAACCAAACTCAAAATCATCCATCTTGGTGACTTATGCAACTTAGACTTTGAATTCATGCATAACTACTTTCAATCATCTTAAATCACCTTAAAATCACTTCTCATCACTTCATCTTCACCAAATCAGATTACACAAACAAGCACCTCACTTCAAAGTTCATGGAATTCAAAAAGTAATCCATAGAAATGAAGGAGGAAGTGAAAATAACTAACCTTTTCTTAAGAATTACTTGAAAATTCTTTGATTTTCACCTTCTTTTTGCTTGGTTTTGACTCAAAACCCTCCTCCTCTCTTCTTGAACGACCTGAACTGCAAAATGGGTGGTAAGTGTCGTGCTTCTCTTCACTTCTTCATAAAAATTATATAATAAACTTTATTAAAAATTCCTTCCATGTCCTTTAAATGCAAATTGCACTATAATCCTCCCTTTTGTTTTCCCTTCATCCTTTGGCACTCTAATCTTTTTAATCATTTTACTTTAGTCCTATTAGGTATAAACCAAGTGTATTTAATATTCTAAACTCCACTTGGTAAAAATCGTACAGAAATTACCGTTTTTCAGGCTTTTCAGGTAAAATCATGCTTTACCGAGAAGTCATTCATCTTTCAACTCATTTTTGATTTCCTTTAAGCTTTCACATGGATTTGTAAAGATCAATTAATGTTTCATTTAATTAATATTAATATCCTCAATCTATAGTGTTTCCCATTATTTTAAGTTTTCCTTTTATTCGGATAACCGAATTCATCGAAAAAGCTAAAATAGAAAGAACTACAAAATTGAGGATATTACACCCATGCTGAATTCAAGGAATTTATCATGAAGACTCAGAGCTTAGCACGCCCCAGCCATGCTATCTCGCACGGCTGTGCGTCAAGAGAATGTCTATCCAAGGGCATGCTCACCTGAGCACGGGATGTGCTGTTTCCACCCTGGAGACTTAGAGCATAGCACGCCCAGATCGTACTTTCTAGCAAACCCGTGCTAATTGCTTGACTTCAATTGGGCCGAAAATGACAATTCTAGCCATACCGCTTGCATGGACCTGCATGAGATGTTTTTCTGACGTGCCAATCAAGTTTAATTCTATCAAACCGCTAGAAGAATCCTAAATTGGAAGAAATACAAAGCCTAAACAGTTTCCTACATCAAATCGATTTCTTCCTCATTATAGATTCTATTTCCTAATCAAGTTCGGAGATTTCCCAAGGAATCTATAAAAAGAGAGAGATTAGCTCGGTTATGATCATCTTTTGATCTCTGATTTTCTTATTCTCTAGATAGTTTTCTCTCTCTTTAAGACTTCAAGTACTCAAGCTGGTGTCAAGATTCAATGAAGTCATTCAAGCCAATTGTTGACTAGTTTTTATTTCTAAACTCTCTTTTGTATATTATTCTTTATGAGATTATTTACAAATTTAATTGAGTTTGATTTATTCACTATGTCGCGAAGTCTCTTTACTAGGGATATGATGTAGCTTAAATTCAACTCCAGTTTATAATATTAGATTTAATTTTCTTTATTCAAGTAAAATTTATTTTTGATCTTAATGCTTCCAAGCAGAGATTCTCCCCTGGATTGATATATTTCATTAATCACTGTCGAGAGAAGGGTTTTTTATATGAATAGGATAATAAATTTCATGGGAATAACAACTTGATGCAAGAGCTAGATGATTTGACTCGTTGAATGTTTTCATAAAATTAAAAACCTTAATTTGTGAATTCTTGAATAATCATAGAACCTAATGATTTAATCTATGTTTGGTTGCACCATTGAGAGATGGATAATTGAATTGGGTTAAAATAGCTAATAAAATATCGAGAGAGCTTATTAGCGAATTTAGGGTTATTTCTTCTTCTTAAATAATTAAAATTGATTATGAAACTAATAGGATAAACTAAATAGGATTAAGTGAAGTCAAAATCTCTTGTAACTTTTAAACCTTAATTTCTTTTTAACAATCTCTTGCTTGATCTCGTTCTTATTGTTTTTACTTTAATTCTTTTATTTTCAAATACACTCTATTTATTATCATTTAAATAATAGTAGGTTAACACAATTTTGGTACTTGGTATATAATCTTCATGAGACGATACTCTACTCACTCTTTATTACTTGTTTGTGATTTCGTACACTTGCGAAAAAGCTTGTCAGTTGCAACTGAGTACAATTTCCTTTTCTATGACCATAACAACCATACTGATAGCAAATAATGTGAAATTCTTCATGCTCCAGACATCGAATGTGTTGTCTTAGCCTAAATTTGGATAGCAATGGTTTTGAGAGATACACCTCTACACAAAAACGAGCATATTTTTCCTGAGTGACATCTAAAGTTGTTTCGTCAACCGTTATCGGGGGTACCAATCCTACGTCCCAAATGCATCCAAAAAATGTTTATCATAATACTCCATAGGAAGATTAGGAACATGAACCTGTACTAAAGTTTTGATTATCTTAGTCGTTTTGCATCAAATTTTGGTCTCCAGCATTGCATAGTGACATAGTGATTGGCCACCATCCAATGTCCCCCATACAAAATATGTTCATATTCATTCTAGTTAGAGAATCTCACCATATGTAACCATGCACCAGATCAATTAAGTCAAAAGGCGACTTTAGACCCCCTATAATTTTCAATCGACGCTGTAAAAAACTATAGCCAATGTTTCAGTCAAGCAACTTGATAATCAAAGTCGTTTTTCATTTGTCTAAGGATCTTCTTCTCCATATGAGGAATATGAATAATAAGGCAGTCTAGACCATCATCATCACTACCTTCACAATATGAATCATCCTCTGAAACCTCACTATCCTCCGCAGCCATATCTTGATCACTATCATGTTGTGCACCACTCATGATAATATCACGAAACGACACTTTCCTTTTTGGTTTAGCAGTTGGTAAACTACCAGTATCATGGTCACCCTCAGCAACAACCTGAACACCCATTCTGTTTTTCACCTTCTTGTTTCTATGAGTAATCTGATCAAGAACCTCCGACAACAGTGGTGGGATCATAGACCTTTCATCACCCTCACATTCCATTCGAGGTTACAATTTTTTTATATGTTACATACATAATTATTTGTTTATAAATATTATATTTATTTGATTTTTTCTAGAATGGCTACTTGTTTGATTAATAAAAAGAAGAATTTAAAAATAACAAAGTGAAACAACTTCCATGTAGGAGCTAAAAGACTAAACTTATAATTAGTCATTAATATTGTAGATTAAATGTTTATCATCATAACTTAATTCATGATTATGGCAGTGCAAATTGTTTTCACCTTGAAAAAAAAAATGCTCTGCTATTTTGACAATAGATTTGTCAATTTTGTATAGGCTAAATATATAAAATTCATCTTTGTAGTTACCAAAAAATCTATCGCATTTAAAACTTACAGAAGACATATTTGCCTTTAAAGTTGCAAATTTTGATAATATTGTGCACCTCTCCATACTAACAATAACGATTTTTTTTTTTACTTTTATATGAAAAATATTAATTCAATAATTTTTAGAATAAATAATTTTCATATTATTTTCACTATCTAATAAGTGTTTAATAGGTTAATCGGGTGGTGGTCTGGTTGGTCTTCTCACTTATGTGAGGAGTGAGAGATCTCGAAATTGAGTCTTCTGGACCACAGGTGATTTGGTTGGTCTTTTCACCACTGTTGTGCAGCCCATAGTATTATTTCGGTCCATAAAAGCCTCGAAGGAATTAAAAAAAAAGTGTTTAATAGATTTAATTTTATGAGATAAAAAATCCAATAAATAATTTTGCAACTTGAATTGTTCAACAGGTGAAATTTTATAAATTGAAGTATTCAACTAATGAAAATTAAGTTGAAGGTGTCACAAAATCTTTTATATAAAGTACGGGACAACTATATCTCCAGTGTATGAAAACAATAACGATTGAGTGTCAGAATTTCTAAAATTTTGCAATTAGGTGTCTCCGAATGATGTGGCAAACCAGAAAAATGATTTTGGAGTTGTGAGCCCAATTTTTATGACATGAACTTACTTAGCTAGAAGGAATTGGACTATTTGCTCCATGGTTGACATGGAATTGGCTTGAAATCCCCATTAGTGAGAGGAAATTCTCAATTAATGTTTGTTGCTAAATTCATTTCAGCAATGAATCCGATGCTCCAATTAGTCAATTATGATTCCTGAAAAAGCAAAAAAGAAAATGAGCAGTGCCAGGTAAATCTTTTAGAGAGAGAAGGAATTTACGGTGCAATTATTGAGTCATGGATTAAAGATTGAACTCAATAAATGAATCACTGATTGATTCAGATCAAAAGGGTGTTACTCATTGATATCTCTTAATCAAACCTTTTAACTATACACCTATTAAAATTCAAGTATCTGATAAGTCGTGATGAAGCCAGGGTGCTGGGGGGCCAGCGTGCTCGCCACACCCCCCCCCCCCCCCCAACCTATGGAAGAAATTATTTTTAATGTGCAAAAGTTTATGGTAAAATTGTTAGCTTAGTAGCATAACCCCTGTCACCCAGGTCCTTTAGGTTCATATCTTGATGATTGCAATTGTTTGTTTTTTTTAAGTTAGTTGTTTGTTTTTTTTTTTTTTTTTGTTTTTCTTAATTATTTTTTGTTGCCATTGAATAACTTATATTATTAATTTTAATTTAAATTATTTAATTTTACACTCTTTTTTATATTTTATTTTTGAATTTGATTCTATTCTATGAATATATAAAATTTATGGAAATATAAAAATATACAATAGGATTAAAATTTATATTTCGATGCTTTTTATTGTTATTTAATTAAAATTAAAAACTTAACAAAATTTTAAATTTCTAAATTTATTGAATAAACACATATGATATTTAATTTATTCAAAAGAGATAAATTTAATAGTTTTTAGAAAACAATATGAAGTTGAATAGTTTTTAGAAAACAATATGAAGTTAAATTGATTGAATTTTAAAATTACAATAATATATTTAAAATTGTAAATACTTATAGTTATTTTTATTGTAATTTCTAATATGTAAATTTTAGGAAATTATTTCTTTCCTATTGAAAGTCATTATATTTACTAAAAAAACTCTATTATTTTGTTATTTTTTATACTATTTTCATTAAAAAAAAATTGATTACATTTAATATATTTGTTGATATAATTATACTATTTTTAGGCGCTTTTTTAATCAAATTTATTTTTTATTGATAGTAAATGATAAATATATTTTTGCCCCTACAAAAAAAATCTTGGCTACAATCACTGCTGATAAGCTTGATCAATCAATGTTTAGTACAAAAAGGGAAAAAAAATCCCTAAATTTAATTTCATCGCCATTAGAAGCAAGGAAAGCTTTTGAAAAGAAAAAATAAAATTTCTTTTTCTTTTTTAAAATGAAAAGAAAATCCAAATATTCTATTGGTATTTTTTATCCAAAAAATTCAAAAACAAAAAGGATATATTCCAAAACAGTATTTCTAAATAAAATTAAACAAAGAAAACACCGTAATTCTCCTTAATCGAAATTAAATCGTGAATAACACAAGGTGAGCACCATTATAGCTCAAATAAATTCATTAAACTATTTTTTATTTTAAATCAACCGAAAAAAGAAAAAAATCATCACAGACCATTAAAAAAATAATTATTAAAATTTCCAGCAGCTAAATTTAATTCAAATTAATAATTTCATGCATGTCCTTATCTCTCTCCATGCTTATCCATATAAATATACACAAATAGTTTTAAAAAGTGAAAGAAGAAAAGAAGAGAAATGACTGTGACATGTGAAGATTAGATAGGAAATGGAGCAGAAGCATACGGCTAATACCTGAAGAAAGTCGAGTTAAACCGATCTTTCTTAAATACTTTTTAGTTTTACTATTAGATTTATAATTAATTTCTAATTAACTAAGAATTAACTATTATATAAATACATGAGGATGAGATAATTATACTATAATCATGGCTGAGCTGAAAGTTTACTGTATCCAACGAGGATGATAATGGGTAAGGTTCGGATTGGTTAATGTTATATTCATGTCCAAATTCAATTACATTCTCAATTCTCATATCCTACACAATACTTTATTGAGGTAGGGAACGTTATATTCATTTCCGAACCCAATGGATTTGGGTATACTTATGAGTACTTGTCATCCGAGGGCATTCACTGGTATTTATTACCTATGAATACCCATTTATTCATAGAATCATATTATTTAAAAATTAAATTATATTAAATAAAAAAATAATAAAGTGTTTATCCATATAATTTATATAATACATAAAAATAAATTAACATACAAATAAATGTTCGAACAATGATAAATTAAAATTGTAATTCCTAAGTTATTCTTCTTATCATAATGTTTCATTTAAATGTAATAGTAAGAGACTCTCCAAACGTAATTATAACAATAATCAATTAATAGAATAACTAAAAAACTCATGTAACAAAATCATCATTCATTATGATTTTTCTCTTCAAATTGAAATTTAAATCAAATATTAAAAATTAAATTTTAAATTTCAAAATCTGAAATTTTAAAAATTTGACAATTCAAATTAATATATAAAACTAGAATGAAGTTATTATGCATCTTAAAAATTTCATATTATAATTTTTTAAAAGAAATACATAATAATTTTATTTAATATTTTAATTTATGTATCTCCTAATTATTAATTAATATTATGTTATTAATTGCTAATTCGAAATTTTTTACAAGAGTTAAATAATTATTATCTCTGTTCTATAATACTTGTCATATTTGAAATTTCACGTCTTTTAAGAAAACCATTAAATTTGTCTAAATTACAAAAAATTATTGTGTCAATTGACTACACTACCCTTAATTTAATATTAATTCTCTAAAAAGACTATTAAATTGAAGTAATAATTATTGGTCATATACAAAGGGTAAACATAAAAAAAAAAAAAAAACAGATTTATTACTCCTTGAAACTATAAATGTGACAAATATTTTGGAACAAATTATTTTCTTAAATGTGACAAGTATTGTAGAACAGAAGCAGTAATATTATTCCAGTAATGATAATTGTTAATTGTGAATTAATTAAGGAGTCATTTTAATTCATGAAAGTTCAATATTTATATTGTGTTCAATTAATAATAGTTGTTGATTGTGATTAATTTGTAGATGTTGAATAATTAATTATGTTTATCAAATTAAGGATTGTGTTCATCAAACTAAAAAGTTTTTTACCTTTCCATTTTTTAGTAGGACTGATATATATTGCAATTAAATTAAACTAAATTCAAATTTAGTATAAAAAAGCAAACTATGCAAGTTATCATTCATAATGGATAAATTGAAGTTGAAAAATCAGTTCGAATTAATGCTTTTTTGATTGAAAGTGATAGTTCCTAGGGCTTCACAGAACTCGTTTTAATCTAATTTAATATAGACGATTCAACTCAATTCGGTGGATTAAAAGATACAATGGATTAAATCGACCGAGTCATTTTTATAATGATTATGATGATATATTAAGAAATTTGATTTTAATATTGTTATTGAAATATATTTATAGTCGTTTTAACCCGATTCAATCTGAAAGATCCAACTCAATAAAACTCAATCCGGTGAGTTTGAAGATATAATAGATCGGATCTGCCGAGTCATCTTTATAATGATTATGACGATGATATTCAGAAATTTGATTTTAATAACGTTATTGAAATGCATTCTTTATTATTATTGATAATAAATTTTTTTTGAAATATATAATATTTAACTATAATGAAAATTCTTATTTAAAAAAAGAAAATTATAATGAAAATTCTTCAAAAACTTATATTAGAAATTCAATATAACCTTTATTGTTCTAATAATAAATTTCTTAAAAATTAAGTACGAACAATCAAATTAATGATTTCTTAAAAATAATAACTTAATTCTTATCGATAGACGGTACTAATAATAATAATAAATTTCTTAATAGTCACAATAATTATAGTCCCACGTGCTGTACCTAGTGTTCTATCTTTTCACTGCGTAGACTAACAGCGTTCAGTTTCCTCTTTTGTTTTTTTTTTTTTTTTTTTCTTTTTCTTTATGCTATTATTACCCTAAAGATCAAATTACATATAGTACCCTCATCCATTACTCGTACGCAGTACACCTCAACTTCTATACCGTGGCCCACTTAAATATTAAACAAAGCCCGTGCCGTGGAACGATTCGTTCGTCTAGCGGTGCTCGTATTCTGTATCCATACAGAAATAAATATTTTTGTATAATAGCAAAAGCCTGAGATAAAATTATAATTGCAGGAGTTGCAAACGAACAGAGTTTAGAAAAAATAAAGATAAGCTTTGAAAATTAAATTAATCAACTCGAATTCATTAGAGAGTTTGATTGAATTCGTAGAGAATTTGGCTAAAAAATAAATAAATTACTTAACAAAAATTTATTTGATTTATTTAATTCATCGAGGATTTATTTGGAGTTTATGTATTGTTTCCTTTTCTTTTATAAGTTCCACGTATAGTTACTGAAAAATCCATTCAAACATGTTTCTATCACCAGCTCTTTTGTTTTCCCACTCCACTTTCTATACGTGATGCCCTTACTTTATTCCAACTTCAACCTCAACCCACTTTTTCTTTATCTTTTTCTTTTTTAATTAATTAATTATATAAAATAATATTAATTGAGCTACAATTAATTATATATCCAATAACCCCAAACCTAAAATATAAAGTCTAAGATCAAAAATCACAAAATAGTTCAACTGTGATATAAAGTTTCTTGAAATTTTACAATTGATTGAGACTCAATGTCCAGTGCTATGCACGATTAAAGAAAATTTTTAAAAAAAATCCAAAGAAAATAATATAATTTATATAGCTTCTTGATAGATTTTCGAGTAAATTTTTTTATATTATATTATTAAAAGAGATAAATAAAGATGAATAATAAAAAATAGATTTTTTTATTATAAGAATGAGAATTAATAAATAAACATGCATTGAAAAGTATGGATTGAGAATGGTAAAATTTACAGAGATGAATAAAAAAGAAAATAACAGGAGAATTAATTAGTTTCATATTTTATAATTAATATAAAAAATAACTTCCTATATCATTAAAATCTACAAATTAAATAATTCATTTTAAATATGAGAAACTCCACTACATTTAATACAATTTAATTCAAAAAATAAATATAAAATCAAACAATTATAAATATTACATGTGTCACTTCTTTAAAATCCTGTATGATAGTACCAGAAAAAAAAAAAAAAACTTGCGTGCTGTGTGTGTGTGTGTATATATATATATATATATATATATATATATATATATATATATATATATATATATATATATATATGTATAGGATAAATTACCTTTCACTCCGAAAAAAAAAAAATTGTTACCTACTAATTTAATTCAATAGCTAATTTGGATACAATAATGAATATAATTTTTTTTTTAATTTTTTTGAACAGAAAATATATAATATTTGTCATCTCCAAAATCTGGCCGTTGAAAATAAGGGAGACCACAAAATCTCTTATCTCCAAAATCTCTCATCTCTACACGTCTTGGCTGTCTAAAACTGAATCACTATCACCTTCAACGACCTCTCTGTTTCTCAGGTATGGCTGCTTTCTCTGCAACTCCATGTCTCTCTCCGTTCCCACAGTCTTTAAGGAGACAACATCTTCATTCGGTATCCATTAAAGCTGAACAATCAGTAGAGCCAGAGAAAGGAAAACCCACCAAAACCAAAACTAAAGAGTCTTCCTCCTCCAGCAATGCTCAACCTTCAACGACAAAAACTGCTCCAAGGCAGATCCCCAAGAAACCTGTTTATTCAAGTGAGTACTAAATGAATTTTCTTTTTTGTTTTTCTTTTGTTTAATTCATGAATATTATTGGGCAGTGAAGAAAGGCCAGATTGTGAGAGTAGACAAAGACAAGTACCTCAACAGTGTCAATGTAAAGTAGTATATATCTAATTTGCTCTTTATAGCTTATAACATTTTACTTAACACTAATATGTTTCATTTATCAGTATTTATCAGTTGGGCATCCTCCTTATTACAAGGGCTTGGACTACATATATGAAGACCGTGGTGAGGTAGCTCTCCATTTTTTTTTTTTTTCCTTGTTCTGTAGTAAATAATTAGCATTTCTTGACAATATTTTCATTCTTAGGTGTTGGATTTACGAATGTTTGAGACAGGAGAGCATGCACTTGTAAGTTATTTTGTGTGTTCAAAACTCATATTCTGGTTTCAGAGCTGAATAGTTAGATATGGTTTTGACAGGTCGCTTGGGTTGGGATTCCAACTGCACCAGCTTGGCTTCCAACAGATATGCTTATCAAGGTATTATTGTTAAAAAGCCTTATCCTCAGTTATATTGTCTAAAACATTTTTCTAATTTTTCCAATTAATTACTTTAATTGGTTGCAGGCAGAGAAACTGGATTACGAGAGATTATAAGACTGTACATATCACAGGATTTGTCAAGCTTCAAGTTCATACAGCCTGAAAGTTGCTTGATTTAGCATTATTATTAGGATAAAACTACGGTAAAGAATGATAATTTTCTGTATTAGTACAGAAGTTATTTGCTACCATTAGATGTTAATCTTTTAATTAAAATTCTTTGGATTGAATTATAAGCATGAAACCTATTAAGGGCTAAACAAGTTAATTATCCAATATTTTTTTCATTTTATCTCATAAATTTTTTTTTTTTGGTTTGTTTTTTTATAGATTCGTAGATAAGTTGTTAACTAAGAACTTCTTCATCGTTGTGAAATAGGAGAATCGGATGGGTAGGAGATATCACAAGAGAGAAAAAAATCGCCTGAAACATAAATGTCGATAAATTTTGTGTTATCTTTTGGGTTTAGGATTTCAATATCTGATCAGTTGTTAATGAGATTACTCAAAATCTAGCCGAAGAAGGAAGCGGAAAATTCATGATCACCCTTGTTGATTGCGGAATTATATTCACTGCCAACAATGACAATGGAGGATTATTATTTCAAAAGATAGAATTAGAAATCTATTGGCATATCTCGATGGTCCATTACCCCAAGAATCTGTAGTTGAGACATTGAGGAATTTGGTTACCTTAATTAATTTCTATAGAAATATTGGCGTCTCTTGGTTTTCTTCCTAGTTTGATTCATGTCATCGAACCTGGATCATTAGGTGCACAGAAGTTTCTATACTTACAATTTGTCTTTGCAGTAAATCGGAGATGGAAAAGTTAGTGCAAAGCCATCTCCTAATAGTGCAAAGCCTTTTCTTAATCAATCGCTTTGCCTCAAACTAATTTTCATGAAAATTCAATAATGCCAATTCTTATAGTCCAACTCTTTCTGTAATACCCAAAATCTCTCTTAGATTTCTCAAGATTACATGAAAGAACCTGCACTTAAAATGTCTGTAACAATTTTATACAGGACCTTCCAAATTAAGCAGTTGCTTTCGCAGCTTACAATTGCCATGGGCAAATGTACATTTGCTTCCATAACTACATCCCAACTTGAACTTTTCACATCTTATAATAGAATTGTTACAGGCATACCAGTACTTGGAACAACAATTTCACGATTTCTTGCAAATTGAGTTTCTACTTTGGGAGAATTTTTTCATTCTTTATTCTTAATGGGAAATTGAATGACTAACTGAAACATTTGGATACTAAAAATCCAAAACTTAAATGGAAATTTTTTGAAAAGAAATGATTTTAGCTCAAAATCTAGAAATCTCATATAGTATTGAAGCTAAAAACCAAAAATCATCAACAATACTCAAATCTTCTACCAAACAAGAAAAACCAAATAAAAATATAGAATCAAATATCTCCATTGAACCATTAAGAAAACCCATATGGATTGCAGTAGAGAAAGGCTTCAAGAAACCCATGTTTCTTGAGCAAAATCAGTGCAAGCACTGTTATCTGTTAATTCACGGTATAACTCCTGCTAATGCATGGTTAGAATAAGATCTGGCAATTTGCTTGAAGTTAAACGAGGCAAAGGAAGTAAAGACGTTACAAGGGAGGCAGTAGATGTTTATTTCTCTTTGAAAAAACTAATAAATTTAGGAGAAAATATAATTATATTAAAAAGAATAACCGGTTAAGAAAACCTACTCTCATAGGTTTCTTTTATACGTGTACATTGCTCGCCATTTCTGTACGAAGTACTGAAATCTATTAATCCGTACAGTAGCAAAAGCCTTATTATTAACTGCTAATATAGTATCTTTGCCATCTGCTTAGATATGTACAATGTTTTACTTGTTGTATGCTTATCATTCTATGAGTTTTTTCTGTATGTGTTCTTTAGATAATTACCAAAGTCTAAAAATAGACGCGAATGTTCATCTTTTAACTTTGTTTCAATCAGTTCAAATCACAGAAAACACCAAAACTAAAATCACAGCATACTGAATCCAACCATCTAAAGCTTGATCAGCAAAGAATGAGAAATAATGCAAAAAAAACACACCAAAACTGAAATTCACGGTCAATTACTCTTTCCCTTTATTTGAGACATGGAAAATAAGAGAGGAACCAAAATACGAGCGTGAAGGAAAGTAAACTCTTACTAAATAACCACTTATTGGATCAACTGCTTCCAAAATATATTATGTATATAGCACATGTAAATAGATATTATTTGCCAAGGAAAGCTGCAGGAGTCTGATACAAATATATAAAATCACAGCATACTCAATTCTACCATCTAAAGTTTGATTTGCAAAGAATAGAGCATGTTCTTGAGTCAAGTTGGAGTGACAACTTGAAATACAATAAAACCTGTTGCCGCTGTATAACAATTGTTTTATCCTGAAATCTCACTTGAAGTTCCTTTCAAAAAAAAAATCTCACTTCAAGTTTACATCCTTAGCACGTTTAGAGCAGCTTAGCAGCTTTTGAGCAAGCAGATCATCAGGCTTGTTGATAACTAAATTTATTACCAATTCCATGGTGGTGGCATCTGCAGAGAAACCCTTGCCAACCATTTCATCAATAAGTTGTGTGGCCATGGACGAATCATTGTATCGGAGATATCCTTGGATAATCACATTATATGTGCAATTATCTGGAAAGTAACCAGTCCCTTCCATTTTTCTGAAAATCTTGAATGCTTCATCTAATAATCCTTCTTTACAAAGTCTCATGATCATTATATTGTATGAGCAAACATCAGGCTGCAACCCTTCTATGAAAAGCCTAGAAAACAGTTCCTTTGCAGCTTCAAGCTTTCCAACTTTGAACGTACAATCAATTAAAGTATTATAGACAATAAGATCAGGTCTTAATAAGTTCTTTTGCATTTCATGAAATCGGGTCAATGACATATCTAGACACCCATGCTTACAGAAGCCATCTATCAAAATTGAGCAAGTTACCACGGCACACAAGTTCTTGAAAAACTTATATGCAGCCTGAGGACCTTTTGCTTTACACAAGCCATGCATAAGAGAATTATAAGTGAAATTGTTAGCGATCAATCCTTTGCCAGGCATTTCATCAAGAAGCCTCAATGCCTCATCTATCCTTTTTCACCTACAGTAACCGTTGATCAAGATATTGTAGGTAACAACCTTAGGTGTACAACCCTTACTTAGCATCATGTCAGAAATTTCTCTAACTTCATCCATTTTGTTGAGTAGACAATATCCATCCATCAAAGAGCTGTAAGTCACAACATTAGGATTTATTCCTCTTTGAATCATCCATTTGACTATACCATGAGCCTTTGAAACCCTTCCTTCCTTACAAAGTCTATCAACCAATATACTGAAGGTAAATAAATTTGGTGTGATGTTTGCTTACAACGTTTCATTAAGCTGCATAGTAGCTTCTTCCCATCGGCCTGACTTGCACATACCATAGATTAAAGAGCTGTAAGTCACAACATTAGGCTTTATTCCTCTCTGAATCACCAATTTGACTATACCACGAGTCTTTGAAACCCTTCCTTCCTTACAAAGCCAATCAACCAATATATTGAAGGTAATTAAGTTTGGTGCAATGTCCGCTTCTAACATTTCATTGAGCTGCATAGAAGCTTCCTCCCATTGCCCTGACTTGCACAGACCATGGATTAAAGAGCTGTAAGTCACAACATTAGGCTTTATTTCTCTTTGGATCATCAATTTGACTATGCCATGAGCCTTTGAAACCCTTCCACACTTACAAAGTTCATCAACCAATATACTGTAGGTAAGTCCGGAGTGATGTTTGCTTCCAACATTTCATTGAGCTGCATAGAAGCTTCCTCCCATCGGCCTGCCTTGCAAAGACCATGGATTAAAGAGCTGTAAGTCACAACACTCGGCAAGATGCCTTCACTCTTCATTTTCAAGAAGAGCTCTAATGCCTCAGTAACTAATTTATCCTTACAAAGGCTGTCAATGATGGCACTATATGATACCACATTAGGTTCACAACCTTCCTCGAGCATTCTTCTTAGAATACCAAAGGCCACATTGGTTTTCCCAATTTTACACAGACGATCACAATCAAATTATAGGTGTAAATAATAGGTTTATACCCTTTTGCAACGATTTCATCAAATAATTCCACAGCTTCATCAAATCCATCCTCCTTACAAAGCCCATGGATTAACGTATTAAGCATTATAATGTTAGGCTGAAAACCAAGTTTGAAGATTTTCCCCATAAGAGAGAACCCAAAATCCACGCGGTCCAGATGGCAAAAGCAATTAGTCAAAATACTAATAGAATGAATCTAGAGAAATTCTAGACAATTCCATCTGTTTGTACAAAGAAATGACAGTATCATAATGTTTCAGTCGGAAAAGTGCAGATAATAATTTATTAGATTCCATACACGCGGTGAGGGATTACTATGAAGCATCAAATTGAAAGAAGCTAAAGCATCATCAATATTATCGAATGAATCAGAATTGCTTTTACCTCTCGCCTGTGACTGGTAGAACTACTATAAGAAACGGAATCGAAAATACCCATTAGCCGATGAAGCCTAAAATTAGTAAGGCATCTGCTGCCAGTCGAGATCATCTTGGATAATATATGAAATGAAAGCGAAAGACCCAATCTTGGATAGAGTTTTTGGGAGAAATTTGATAATTGCGAGAGGTTGAATGAGATGTCTAAAGGAAGAGAGAAGATAAGATACGGGCTTACAGGCCTATGATGCATAGCAGAAAACAACTTGTACTATACCAATAAAACGCACCGCACCCATATCTTTCTTCTATGTCGGAGCTCCAGGTCCAAATTACTTGACTATTGAAAAACTGAATGACAGACATTATTATATATATCTAGGCATGGCAACCGTCTTTTAAAATTTTGAATTGAAATCGCAGTTTAAGTTTCGGTTAAATTTCATATAAATATTAAAATATAAACTTTAATAGTTTGAAATTGACTGTTAGCAGGTTGTTTCTGTCCAGCTCAAATAAAAAATTTTCTATTTTTATTTTCAAAATAATAATTACTTAGTCTATTCTATATATCTCTAAAAGTCTTAATAATATTTTACTACATGATATACTTTACTTAAATAATTTTTTTTAAATATATTTTACTTTAAAAGTTAAAAATCTAAAAAATAAAATGATGAAAAAAAAGAGAAATATTTAGTCAAACTTATACTGTTTTTAACTTTTTTTTTTCCTTTTAAATTGTTTATGAAGTTCAAAATTACATTCTTTTCAAGTATTTTTCAAAATTTTCTTATAATTTATTTAATTAATAACATTTAAATAAAATAAAGTGAAAATTTATTTAATTATTTTATAAAATTAATTAATTTTATTCTTACATGAATATGAGCATTGGTAAATTTATTAAAAATAAAATTTACCAATATTTTTTAAATTCATATTAATATTTTCAAAAGAAAAATGTAACATTAGAACTGATTTTTTAATATATATATATATATAGCCAAAAACTGCGAACGAAACTGTCTATTCATTAAAATTACACTGAAATTGAAATCAGACCGAAACTGAGATTTAAAGATCAATTCAAACTCAATACTTTATAAATTTTTATCCACTGCTTCCGATCTGAGACTCACGGTTCAATGAATCCGTCGTGCCTATATATATCTAAAGGGCGTGGGAAAGTCACTGTTGCCATAACACTGTTTTCCCAACTCTGCGCTTTTATTATCCATTAATTATATTACTACCATTTAAAATTAAAAGAAAAAACAAAATAAAACAGCAGTCAACAGAGACCTACGGCTTGGGAAAACATTGTTGCCATAAGGCCCATAACAGCGATTTTCCACTTAATGCTTTTATTTTTATATAATTACATTTTTATCCCATAATATTTTCTTTTTAACCCTTTTATTATTCTTTGATTAAATTCTTGCCGCTATAGTATTTTTCTCACTTAATCCTTTTATAGTTTTTAATGACATTTCTATCCAATATTATTTCCTCACTTAATCCTTTTATTATTTTAATCATTCTTTCAAATAATTTCAGTTTAAAATTTTCAAATAATTTTCTTTCCATATTGACTATATTTAATTTTTTTCACACCAATAATAAATATAACAACATTATTTGCCCACACAAACTTTTTTTTTTTAATCTTCCTTAACTATATTCCTACCACTTTTTTTAATATATATATATATATACACACGTGCCACGTGCTTTGTAAAGTGTATAATATTTTGTACTAATTCAACACAAGCATAAATGTACATGCATGGATTTTCAATTTCATTTAATTGAAAAAACATAATCATCCAATGACAAATGTTTAAATGAAACTATATTAGTTCAGAATGTATGCATACTATTATAGTTTCTTACATAATTATATATGCACGTCAGTGTTAGTGTAATATTCATAATGTTATTTATAAATTGAAATTATTATAGATGAAGTCAACAAATATGAATTATGATGCGATACTAAATTACATGAGTACGATACTTTAAAATTAGATTTACAAAAGTTAGTTTATGATAATCAACCGGCACATCGTGCCGGGATTTATGCTCATGAAAGTCTAAATTATTTACTAACATAAAATTAAATCCTATGAAAATATAAAATTCTTTAATGGCATGAAAATTTTAATTATGCATTAATAGAAAATGAAAAAAATTGAATTATTCACTGACAGATAAATTGCATAAATCAATTTAAAAAGAAAACATTTTTTTTTCCTTTTTTTAGATTGTTGATGTTTTTTCATTGATTTTTTTATTTTTTATTCTATTAAAATTGACATAAGACGAAAACACTTCATAAACCGGAAAATTTTTAATAATTTGGATTTTTTTTGAAAATATGTAATAGTTGAATGATTTTTAAACTTTCATTTTAAAATAGGTTAAATCATTAAAAAACATCTACACTTTGCCGGTAATTTTAATTGTACCTTAAATTTAATTTTTTTTTCCTAATACCCTGAACTTCAACATTAATTATAATAGTACCCTAAATTTAAATTATACCCAATATTATTTTCAAATTGTCCCTAATATTAAAATAAAAATAATATATTCATTTTAAAATAAAATATTATGTATTTATATATATAATATTGACAACAAGTAATGATCTCATAAATAATACTATACTGTAATGAATAAATCATATTTTATAAGAGATCTAATTTAAATATAATTTTAATAAATCCTAACTAAAATTATATGCTTAAAAATTACAAAACAAAAACCCAAACTAATATTATATGCTTATTACTAACTAAAATTTATTATTTTACTTTTTTTATGAATTTTAAAGAAAATTATAACCAATATTAGTTAGGGCATTGTTATTTTATTTTAGTTAACTTGACCATGTAGGTCCAATGAAAATAATATTTTATTTATTAAATTGGATATAATTTGAAATTAAATTGTTATTATAACTAAAATTGAAGTTCAGAGTACTAGGAGAATAAATTTGGTTTTAGGATACAATTAAAACTTACTGCAAAGTTTAGAATTTGTTTAATGATTTAGCCCTTAAAATACTATTTATGAATGCCAGATTTTTTTTTATTTTTCATTTTTTTTTAAACTACCCATGTAACCGCACAATGCCGGACTGTATAATTTTCTTTCTTTTTAATTAAATTGAATATAATTTTTAAGAAAATTATTATAATTTTATATTTATGTTGCTTTAATTTAAATAATTTACTTATTTATTTTTAATAAAAAAATAAAAGTAAAATTATAAGCTTTTTTTTGAAAGTATCAAATAATATTAATTAGCATAATTAATTATTGTAAGTAAATCATTATAATTCAACTGATATAGTTAATTAATTATTTTCTCTTTAAAAATCTCATATGTTCAAATTAGATAAGGTATAAAAATATTTAGTTTCAATGAAATAAATTTTAGTTGAATTGAAATTAATATTTTAATTTTGTTTGTTAATGTAACGAAATTATTTAATCATTTTTATTAACTATAGCGTTATTGTAACTCCATTTGTTTTTTTATAGGAAAACACTATTTAATAAAAAAATTATATTTATTAAATGTAAAAAAATTATTAATTAAGATTTATTAGTTTGTAACTCTATTATTTAATAAAATAATTTTGATTTTATTAAATTCAAAAAATTAATTATAATGAAAAAAATAAAATGTTACATCATTAGTTTTATATTCAAATATGTTACCACATAAATATTTATGTTCTAAAAATTATATATTTATATAGATATAGATAGATAGTCCAGCTCCTTCTCTCCAAATAAGCTGCCACATCACAAAATTGAGCCTCACAAATGCAGAATCATTTTTCTAGTTTGTCACATCATCCGGAGGCACCTAATTGTAAAATTTAATAAATTTAGACACTCAATCATTGCTTTCCGCTGAAATACCAAAATAGAAAAAAAAAATGAAAGTTCAAACACTAAAAATATAATTATATCTATAAAGTACAATATGAATTTATGCATTTGCCATTTTGTATAGTCATGCACCTTAGAATTTGGGAATCTTGCCAACTCATTCAAATTGATACAAAAATACTATTTTTGTTTTATAATATTCATCACATTTAAGAAAATAATTTGCTCCAAAATACTTGTCATATTTGTAGTTTCAAGAAGTTATAAATTGTTTTCCATGTTTATCTTTTGTATACGACAAAAAATTATTGCTCCAATTCTTCAAAAAAAAAAAAAAATTCACTCTTTTTATTTACTACCACCTCTTTGTATTCTCAAAATCTCTTCACCACTATGATTGGACAAAATGTGAGAATTGAAGAGTTTAAAATTTAATTTGGTGTTTGGATATATCAAATTAAGGTAATATAGTCAATTTACTCAATAATTTATTGTAAATTGGACAAATTTAATGATTTTCTTAAGGAACGTGAAATTTGAAATGTGACTAGTATGATACAAAAAGTTAATATTTTTCTCCACTTGATCAAGCCAATAGTTAATCGTTATTTAAAATAAATTATGAAGTTTCAATACTGTGACATCCTACCGAGTCGAGTCATTGCATTGAGTCGAGTTGAGTCGGGCTGAACCAAAATCCGGTTCGAGCTATTAGAGTCCAGAGTGAGTAGGATGGGAGTTCTAATACTAATGATAAGAAGTGGATTTATTTGCATAAAACAAAAAATCAAAGTATAAGGATTCGGACTTACTTGTACTAAAATATAAAGCTTGGGTATTAAGTTGTAACCTTTTGACAATTGAGGTACCATTTGATAATTTTACACACAAAATCATTGATATTTTAGAGCCTACCCGTGCTTACCATTTCATTTTCCTTTCTTCATCCTTATCTTCATCTCCTTCATTTACTTTCCTCTTCCACCTTCCTTTCTCCATCAATTTTAATGGTAGTCAAGCATTAACTTCAACCTCTATTCTATCCAAGTAAGTAGAATTTCTTGAAGCTCTATGTTATTCAACCTCTAATTTAGTTATATTGTAGATAATTCATAAGAATTCTTATGTATAGGAGAAGTGAGCTCAAAGGTAGCAGAAAAAGGAAGCTAAGAAGAGCTCAAGCTTTTTGGAGTGAAGGTTTGATATCTCTTTTATTTTCTTGCATGAGAATTTGTGTAGTGTGTTGATAATGAGAAAATATGTTGCTTAATGTTGAGTAAGAGGACTGGAAATGGTGAGAAAGCATGGGATGAAATGAATAAATGAAGCAGATATTGAGTTTATACTGAAACAGGTTTGCTGGAAAATTTACCAGTAACTTCACCTTGATTTTGACCCTATTTAACGATGGAATTAGAAAGTGGTCTAGAAGAGTTATTTTTTCCTTTATGTGTTAGCTTTCCATGGGTTTTTGAATCACCCAAATCGGAGTTATAAATTGAGAGATATGACAAAAATAGTACACACTGCGCAGGCTGGAAACACGACTCGCGCGTGCGAATTTCATGTTGCGCTCGCGAATTGTGCCTGTAACCTCTCTGACCCGCGAGGGTGCTTCTCGCACTCGCGAATTTCATGGCGCGCTCGCGAATCTTGCCTGTAAACTCATGTGTACTTCTCGCGCTCGCGACTTTTCATGGCGCGCTCGCGACTTGTGTTTTGATGCTCTTTTGGACCTCTTTTTCTATGCAATTGTATTCCTTTGCTCAACTTGTGTGCCTCCAATCATTTTAAAACAAAAAGACAACATGAGAACATGTATCAAAACAACATGCAAGCATGCAAATGATGTGAAACCAAGTAGACAATATGGTTTATGAAGTTATGAAGACGTTAATATACTTTTATTTTATACTATTGACATACCGATATTATGCTCCATTGAGGTTAGGTAGAAACCACGTAGATAAGGCTATGTCGCGACATAGAATAGCAGATCTACGCCCCATACAGTTTGGTACTCTGGCTATAGGCCGTTGAGTGAATATGATGATATAATGGCCATAGCAGTCCAGTCATACAGTATTCATCTAGTTTCATATAGTTCTTCTTATCACTTTGGTTTCAGTATAACCTTATGGAGCCATACAGTTATATTGACTAAACATTGCATAAGTCATACATCATAATAAACAGTAAGAACGATAATCAAGGTATAATGAAAGTATCATGATATATGTGCATACATATCTAGTTATCCATATGTGTTTACATGGTTATTTCTACATATGTATGTGCTTACTCCTGGCAAAAGTATCAGCAGAGCAGCGTACCTAGCAATTCTTTTTGGATGAATTCAAGAAAAAGTTCATCACAGAGGCTTACCTTGATGCTAGAAGGAAGGAATTCTTATACCTTAGGCAGAACAAAAAGTCAGTTGCAGAATATGAAAGAGAATTCACCAGACTCAGCAGGTATGGTGACCGGATAGTGGCTACAGAGGCCGAGAGGTGTAAAAAGTTCCAGGAAGGCCTGAACGATGAGATTCAGATGGGAGTGGTAGCTTCCAGATTCAGAGAGTTCTCAGCTTTGGTAGAGGCAGCTCAGGAGATAGAGCGAATTCAGGCCAGTCAGCGTACCAGACGCTAGCGGTCTCAGCAGAAGAGAGACCAGACTCAGAGTGCACCCAGTACATATCAGCCGGAGAGTAAGAGATTCAGAGGTGCTAGTATTTCAGCTGGTTCTAGGCCTCCCTTTAGCCAAGGCATAGCTAGGGGTGCTAACGCGCCAGCGGTATCAGTTGTGGCTAGTTCTGCCGGTGGTAGTCGAGGTTCAGGCAGAGGAGCTGGTAGAGGCACCGGTAGAGGTGCAGAGGCAGCCGGTTATACTTTTCTACCTTGTGAGCATTGTGGCAGACGACATGGTGGAGATTGTTGGCTGGTGACTGGTAAATGTTGGATATGCGGAGCATCAGACCATCAGAAGAAGGACTGTCCAAAAAGGGCAAAAGTTCCTACATAGTTCATAGCAGGCAGAGGTAGAGGTGAGACCTCCGGAGGGCAGAGACAGTAATCAAAGACTGTGGACAGACCCGATACTAGAGGTCCAGCCAGGGTTTATGCCATGCGAGCCAGGGAAGATGAGGAAGCTCCAGATGTAATAGTTGGTGAGTTTTCTTTATGTGATCATGCAGTTTATGCTTTGATTGATCATGGATCATCACATTCATACATTAGTGTACCTAAACCTTGGGTTAAAGGGTTAGCAGTTGCACATGTGAGTCAGGGTATATTGGTTACTAATCCATTAGGAGATGTAGTAAAAACCCATACAGTGGTCAAAGGCTGTCCAGTTGTTATTCATGGAAAGGAGTTTCCATGAGATCTTATGGAGTTGCCATTTAGAGAATTTGATGTGATTCTGGGTATGGATTGGCTATCTAAACATCAGGCTATAGTTGATTGTGCAAAGAAAAGGGTGACATTATATACACCAGCAGGGGAAGAGATTACAGTAGTCGAGAAGTGGCGAGATTTTCTGGTAATGTGATATCAGCCATGGCAGCAAAGAGATTAATGCAGAAGGGTTGTGAAGCATACTTGGTATGTGCATTAAACGCAGAGAAAGAAAAGTCAAAAGTGCAAGACATACCAACAGTGTGTGATTATCCAGACGTATTTCCAGAAGAGTTACAGGGTTACCACCAAGGAGGGAAGTGGAGTTTACCATAGATGTCTATCCTGGAGCAGCAACAGTATCAATTGCACCTTACAGAATGGCACCAGCAGAGCTAAAAGAGTTAAAGATTCAGTTGTAGGAGTTATTGGACAAAGGCTTTATCAGACCCAGTGTATCACCTTAGGGAGCACCGGTATTATTTGTAAAGAAGAAAGATGGATCACTCAAATTGTGCATTGACTATAGACAGCTGAACAAGCTGACAATCAAGAATAAGTATCCATTGCCTCAAATCGATGATGTTTTTTATCAGCTAAAGGGGGCAGGCATGTTTTCTAAGATCGACCTCAGGTCGGGATACCATCAATTGCGGATAAAGAAAGAAGATATCGCTAAGACTGCATTCAGGACCCGATATGGTCATTATGAATTTTTAGTAATGCCATTCGGTCTCACAAATGCACTGGCGGTTTTCATAGATCTCATGAACCGCGTGTTTCATTCATATCTAGATCAGTTCGTGGTGGTGTTTATAGACGACATTTTGGTCTACTCTAGAGACAAGGTTGAACATGATAAACATTTGCGGATTGTACTTCAGACCATGAGGGATAAACAGCTGTATGCCAAGCTCAGTAAGTGCGAGTTTTGGCTGGAAGAAGTTTCTTTCTTAGGACATGTGGTGTCATCGGAGGGTATCAAAGTGGACCCTAAGAAGATTGAAGCTATTGTTGATTGGAGACCACCCAGAAATGTCACAGAAGTTCGAAGTTTGTTGGGTTTAGCCGGCTATTACAGAAGGTTCGTAAAGCGATTCTCCATCATTGCATCACCTTTAACAAGATTATTGAAGAAAGCGGTTGTCTTCCAATGGGATGATAGGTGTCAGCAGAGTTTTGACACTTTGAAGAAAAAGTTGACTGAAGCACCAGTGTTGACCCAACCAGTGACAGGTAAAGAATTTGAGATTTACAATGATGCCTCTCATACTGGGTTAGGATGTGTACTCATGCAAGACAGGAAAGTGGTAGCTTATATCTCTAGACAATTGAAGCCACATGAATTGAATTATCCAACCCATGATTTAGAACTGGCAGCCATTGTTCTAGCGTTCAAAGTATGGCAGCATTATCTGTATCATGAAAAGTGTTACATTTACACAGATAATCAGAGTTTCAAGTATTTATAGACACAGAAAGACTTGAATTCAAGACAACGAAAGTGGATACAGATTCTGGCTAATTATGATTATATCATTAATTACCATCCGGGCAAAGCTAATATGGTAGCTGATGCCCTTAGCCGGAAATCATTGTCTGCTTTAAAAGCAATGAGAATCAGCATGGAGTTGCAACAGCAAGGAGTTATTCTAGCACAGATGCAAGTACAACCATCTTGGGTTCCGGAAGTTGCAGAAGCACAGAAGAAAGATACACAAATAGCACTATGGGTTAAACAAGTACAGGAAGACCATGGTGGGAAATTCAGATTGGATAACAGTGGAGTATTGTTCTATGAAGACAGAGTTGTTGTACCATAGATAGGGGAGATTAGACAGAAGATTCTACATAAAGCTCACAACAGTCTATATACAATGCATCCATGTAGTACCAAGATGTATCAGGATTTGAAGAAAGGCTATTGGTGGCCGGGCATGAAGAAAGACATCGGAAATGTTGTAACGAGATGTTTGACATGTCAACAAGTAAAAGCAGAACATCAACTGCCAGCTGGGTTGCTTCATCCAATAATAGTGCCAACATGGAAATGGGATCAGATCACGATGGATTTTGTTACTGGATTACCTCAGACGCAGTGGAAGTATGATGCAGTATGGGTAATTGTAGACAGATTAACTAAGTCCGCGCACTTTCTACCAGTTAGGATGGACTATTCTCTAGACACGTTAGCAGAAATTTATGTTAGAGAAATAGTTTGACTACATGGAGTTCCATCATCCATTATATCTGATCGTGATCCAAGGTTTACATCGAAGTTCTGGGGTAAACTGCAAGAAGCATTAGGAACAAAATTGCATTTCAGCACTGCATTTCATCCTCAGACAGATGGCCAGTCAGAGAGAGTAATTCAATCCTAGAAGACATGATGAGATCATGTGTTATAGAATTTGAAGGCAGTTGGGACAAATATGTACATCTCATGGAATTTGCCTACAACAACAGCTATCAATCGAGCATTAAGATGGCACCATATGAAGTGTTGTATGGTAGACAATGTAGGACACCTATATATTGGACAGAACTTAGTGAGAAGAAGATTTTAGGTCTAGATTTGATTAGAGAAACAGAAGAGAAAGTGGAAGTCATCAAAAAACGGCTGAAAGAACCAAGTGATCGACAGAAGTCCTATGCTGATTTAAAGAGAAAGGACATTGAGTATACGGTCGGTGATAAAGTATTTCTAAAAGTTTCACCATGGAAAAAGATCCTAAGGTTTAGCCGAAAGGGTAAGCTTAGTCCTAGGTTCATTAGTCCATACGAGATTGTTGAACGTGTAGGACCATTAGCCTATCGCCTAGCGTTACCTTCGACCTTAGATCGAATTCATAATGTCTTTCACGTATCAATGTTAGGGAGATACAGATCAGACCCATCGCATGTGTTATCAGCAGAAGAGATTGAGATTCAGCCAGATCTCACTTATGAAGAAGAACCATTTCAGATCCTAGCCAGAGAAATTAAAGAATTGCGGAACAAGAAAATAGCATTGGTAAAAGTTCTTTGGAGGAATCATAAAATAGAAGAAGCAACTTGGGAATCTGAAGAAACCATACGACAACAGTATCCGCAATTGTTCACAACAGGTAAACTTCGGGATGAAGTTTTTTATTTAGGAGGGGAGAACTGTGACATCCTACCGAGTCGAGTCATTGCATAGAGTTGAGTTGCGTCAGGCTGAACCAAAATCCGATTCGAGCCATTAGAGTCTAGAGTGGGTAGGATGGGAGTTCTAATACTAATGATAAGAAGTGGATTTATTTGCATAAAACAAAAGATCAAAGTATAAGGATTAGGACTTACTTGCACTAAAATATAAAGCTTGGGTATTAAGTTGTAACCTTTTGACAATTGAGGTACCATTTGGTAATTTTACACACAAAATCATTGATATTTTAGAGCCTACCCGTGCTTACCATTTCATTTTCCTTTCTTCATCCTTATCTTCATCTCCTTCATTTACTTTCCTCTTCCACCTTCCTTTCTCCATCAATTTTAATGGTAGTCAAGCATTAACTTCAACCTCTATTCTATCCAAGTAAGTAGAATTTCTTGAAGCCCTATGCTATTCAACCTCTAATTTAGTTATATTATAGATAATTCATAAGAATTCTTATGTATAGGAGAAGTGAGCTCAAAGGTAGCAGAAAAAGGAAGCTAAGAAGAGCTCAAGCTTTTTGGAGTGAAGGTTTGATATCTCTTTTATTTTCTTGCATGAGAATTTGTGTAATGTATTGATAATGAGAAAATATGTTGCTTAATGTTGAGTAAGAGGACTGGAAATGGTGAGAAAGCATGGGATGAAATGAATAAATGAAGTAGATATTGAGTTTATACTGAAACAGGTTTGCTGGAAAATTTACTAGTAACTTCATCTTGATTTTGACCCTATTTAACGATGGAATTAGGAAGTGATCTAGAAGAGTTATTTGTTCCTCTATGTGTTAGCTTTCCATGGATTTTTGAATCACCCAAATCGGAGTTATAAATTGAGAGATATGACCAAAATAGTACACACTGTGCAGGCTGGAAACACGACTCGCGCTCGCAGAATTGTGCCTGTAACCTCTCTGACCCGCAAGGGTGCTTCTCACGCTCGCGAATTTCATGGCGCGCTCGCGAATCTTGCCTGTAAACTCATGTGTGCTTCTCGCGCTCGCGACTTTTCATGGCGCGCTCGCGACTTGTGTTTTGATGCTCTTTTGGACCTCTTTTTCTATGCAATTGTATTCCTTTGCTCAATTTGTATGCCTCCAATCATTTTAAAACAAAAAGACAACATGAGAACATGTATCAAAACAACATGCAAGCATGCAAATGATGTGAAAGCAAGTAAACAATATGGTTTATGAAGTTATGAAGACGTTAATATACTTTTATTTTATACTATTGACATACCGATATTATGCTCCATTGAGGTTAGGTAGAAACCACGTAGATAAGGCTATGTCACGACATAGGATAGCAGATCTGCGCCCCATACAGTTTGGTACTCCGCCTACAGGCCGTTGAGTGAATATGATTATATAATGGCCATAGCAACCCAGTCATACAGTATTCATCCAGTTTCATACAGTTCTTCTTATCACTTTGGTTTCAGTATAACCTTATGGAGCCATACAGTTATATTGACTAAACATTGCATAAGTCATACAACATAATAAACAGTAAGAACGATAATCAAGGTATAATGAAAGTATCATGATATGTGTGCATACATATCTAGTTATCCATATGTGTTTACATGGTTATTTCTACATATGTATGTGCTTACTCGTTTCTTTATAAGTTGAGATATCCACTGAGCTTTATTTGCTCAGCGAGTTACTTGTTTAACTCGTAGGTTTTGGGACTGAACCGTAGAGAGTCAGCTTACAACTGCTGCAGTTCATCTTTGGAAGACCCAGTCTTTAGGGTAGCTACTCATTTTGATATTTTGATTCTATATATCCTTATCATGGCATGTACAGGGCACATAGTTGGGCCCATTTCATTTTGGAAACTAGTATATGTCTTGTAAATATTGAGTATATTATTAATGTAAACAGCATCAGCATGATATAACAGTCAGTATACATTATGATATCAGCATAACAGGACATAAAGTCAACCAGATTGTAGTGTCTCGACTCGGTTCATTTGGGTTAACGGGTGGACTGGGAAGGGATGTTACAAATACTGTCTTATTTTATTTTTAATAAAAATTACTATATTTTTATTTGCATTATTAAATTTGGTGAGTTTATGTGCTTTATATAAATTAGTCTTTTTTATGATATGCGTTGCACATTGACTATGCTTGTTATATACTCATTTTGTACTCTTTTAATTTTTTTATCTGTATAATATTAAATCATAAATTTTTGTTTAGATTAAAATAAATACAATTGGTTAATTAATTTTTATTAACTTTGTCTTATAAGCTACTTGTAATACTACTTTTTATGTATTTATTTCTATTTTTATATAATGAAGTGGTTTCAAAATAAGTGTGACATCCCAGGTTTGGGGCACTACACCTTAGGCGAATCCCACATCGGCTACGCACAAGGTGGAAGTCCTATACATAAAGGGTGGCAACCTTGAACATGGTAGACGCATTTTGGGCTGGCAGAGCGGAGGTTTTCCCTAGCCCAGAAACAAAACCGTGAGGGTTCAGGCCAGGTTTGGCACCCAAAGCGGACAATATCTACCATGGGCTGGGCTGTTACAATTTGGTATCAGAGCCAAGCCTTGTCCCTCTGGCCGGTGGTGGGGCAAACCTCAGCAAGGACGTTGAGTCCCTAAGGGGGGGTGTATGTGACATCCCAGGTTTGGGGCACTACATCTTAGGCGAATCCCACATCGGCTACGCACAAGGTGGAAGTCCTATACATAAAGGGTGGCAACCTTGAACATGGTAGACGCGTTTTGGGCTGGTAGAGCGGAGGTTTTCCCTGGCCTAGAAACAAAACCGTGAGGGTTCAGGCCAGGTTTGGCACCCAAAGCGGACAATATCTACCATGGGCTGAGCTGTTACAATAAGGTTGAACCCAATCCCCTAGACCTAATTCTTTAGTCCTTAATTTTTAAGTGCAGATCCTTAAAATCCTAATAGGTGCCAAAAAAAAAATCAAGGCATCATCTAATCTCCAACCCTAACTTCAACTCAAAATCAATATCTATATACAACTATTATGAAAAATAATAACAAATTATTTTTTACTGCTAGGTAAAGAAAATAAATGGGAAGATGACCTAAATTGATGATCGTAATCACTTTGGCTACAGTGACGGTATTACTTACCCAATGCATTAAAGAAAAGTATATATGCACATACAAATAAATTCTTGAAACCTCAAAAAGTGACCCAAAATAGAAATATACAGTTCTAGTTTTTTTAAAAAATTTCATAAACACTATATTTTTTAAGTGAAACAGATTTGGAATATAAGAAAAAAATATTAAAAAATTTAAAATGTTTAATCATCGAACGACCATTATTTAATGCAAGGAAGATATAACTTTTTTTATTAAATTAAAGTGATAGTGGTTAAAAATTAATTCAGTAATGAAAAAGAAAATAAATAAATAAACAATAAAAAATAATATTAAGAATAAAACTCTTTTTCAGAACTCAATATACAATAAAAAATAAATTATATTAAAATAATTACCAATTTAAATTTTAAAAATTAACTCCTTATTCAACTGGAAATGTCATAACTTAAATGAAATTTGATATTGATGGACAAAAAAAAAAAAAAAGACTAAAAAATTACAAAGTAAATCATGCTAGGAAGGTAAGGTAATGATTTTATTCAAATACTTTGTTTCTCCATTGTTCTAAGTTGCAAATTTAAAATAAATAAATAAGTTAATTAATTAATAAAAAAATTTATATAAAAAACGTTATATCCTCTCTAAATAAACAGTCAATTTTTCCTACAATCATAAAAAGTTATATTTTTTTCTTTTTATCTCTCTCCTAAATAAAATATTATGTATACTTTATTTGAAATTTTATTTTTCAAAAAATATATCCATTCAAATTATACAAACATAAAAAAAGAATATATCTTTTTCTCTTTTTAATCTCTCTATTAAATATAATATTTTAAATTATAATTGAAATAAAATCAAATATTTAAAAACTAAAATATAAAAATTTTCAAATTTCTCATTATCATTATTAAAAAATAAATTTTTAAAAATAAATTTTAAAATTTTAAAATTCTTAATTATCTACATTTATTTAAAAAATAATTTTTATAAATTATATCCAATCAACTAATAAAATGTAATTTTTCAATTAACTATTATTAAGATTATTTTAGGATATTTCAAATTTCATTAAGGGCGTTATTGAAAAGCTCATTACTCTCCCTGTTTCCACATTTGCTGTCATTCAAACAAAGGGGTGAAGAAAATGTTTTGATGCTCTCCCACAAGGCTGGGTGTAAAAGAATTTACTCAACTTGGGCCCTGATTTTTATCACTTTTCATGGGTATTATAGTTAAGAAAATTCATCCTCCCCACAATCTGCCCAAAAAAAAAAAAAAAAAAAAACCGAAAGTTCAGATGCAGATGAAGTTTGTATGTAAATTTTCTGATGCTTGTGTCTCTTGAGAATCTGGTGTGCACAATATTAGGTTAGGAAAAATTTTTACAATCAAAATGCATGGTACTACTGTGTTGCACGGAAACGGAAATAAAGAAACGTGGAAACAATATAAAGAAATGACTGTTTAATATAACTTTACATGAGGAAATAGTATTTTATACAAGGAAATGAACACAGGAAAATTTTTCTGAAATGTGGAAATGTCCATGACTAGGAGTTTCCTTGCTTCATATGTGTACTATATGGTCCATTTCAATACATGCTGGACCTGCTTCACTTGTAAATAACGGATAACTCTTCAATTTCTATTTACTAGCCCTTTCTTGTCTGCTACAAATTTTTGTTGACGAAAAGTTTTAGATTGTTATTGTCAATCTGTAGCAAGGATATTTACAAGGATCGGTAATCTTTGGCATGCTACCTTCTTGCCTAACCGTATTGAAGGATATTTAGATATATGGTTTCTTATTATAGCTAACTAATTGTTTTTTCTTTTTATGTTCTTAATTTATAACTATTTTCCTTAAAACTTTATATATTATGATTTTAGTAATAACTATGTTTTTCACTAATAAAATAATTTTACAGAGCTTTGATTATGACCTTACACTTTTATATTTTACTTTGACGATGGCATAATTATTAATGAAATGTCAAAATTTTTCATAAAGTTTAAGAGATTATAAAAATAATTGCGAAAAACACAGAATAGTTTATCAAGTTTATGCATTGGACATATCCAATTGGGAATTTAACTTTCAACTTCATGCTTAATAAATGATGGAAATGGTAAAATCAACAAAAAAAAGAAAAAACTATCTAGACCTCGTTCATGTCTCTTATGAGCAAAACTAATGAAATTTAGTATTTTTATTGAAACAAAAGTATTTCTGATCACATATTTGTGAAAAAAAAAAGATAATGTCTGAACACTTTTTAGAAAAATACTGAATTTATTTACTTGGTTCATAAGTGGGGTCATGGACCAGATCTAAGCAAATTTTTTTTTTTAAAAAAAAATATGGACTTAGTCTTAAAATAAATTGGTGACATAATGCGGGAACAACTAGTCCCTTTATTCAAAAATATAAATTATTAAAAGTTTTTACACGACAATTAAAAAGTAATTAATTATCCTAAATTATAATAAAAAGTTCATTTATTTAAGTGAATTACCCTCTATCTCACATCATTAGTAATTAATATATTCAATATATAAAAAGATAAAATTGAAAAAACGCTTATCAATTACTTCTTAATATTCTCAAATAATTTATATTTATAGACAATAAAAATAACTCTCTAATGACTTATATTTGTGAATAGAGAAAGTAATAAAATGACTATTATTATCCAACAAGCCTTTGTGTTAAATATATAAAAAATATATTTTAGGGTTATGGATACAATTTTATTTTGATATCCCATGTGCAATGTTTTGTATTAACATTTTAATTTTTTTAAAAAAGAGAAAACAAAATCTTGTATAAAAAATTTTCTATTTGTGGCTCTGATTCCACCAACCGAAAGGCATTTTGTGTCTACTAATCACTGGTAGTAATATGCAAAACAGAGTTAAGGAGCCCATTGCTAACGATCCCACGAACTGAAGTTTCTTTGTTTTGTTTGTCTGGTAATTATTGACGGTAGACGTCGGCTCATAAATAAGTGAGCATTTGACGCATATTTGATTTGATTTTCGGTTTTCACGTAATATTTGAATTTTTTTAAATAAATTTGAATTTCTTTTTAATTTTAATAAAATGCTTTGTCGCTTCATATTTTTTTAGTTGTGCTTACCTTTTATTAGTATTTTCGGGCTAATTACAAAATTAAATATTTAAGGGTGTTTATTATTTATATTAATTTAAAATTTTGAAAATTTAGTGAACGCCTATATTAAAAAATCTAATGAATAAAAATTATTTTTACATTTTTTATTCTTAATTTATTAAAATATTAATAAAAATCTTTTATTTAATAAATAATTATAAAAAAATAATTATTTACATATCTAAATTTAAAAATCTTATAAATATTTTAAAATATCTAAAAAATTAACAAGCAATAAAAAAATAACAAACAACAAAATAGGACCCCTGGAATATATTATAAAACATTTAGTTATAATATATAAATAAAAAAAAAAGTTGTTTATAAAATTTAGTTATAATCAAAAGAAAAGAAAAATTTTACAGTGATGGTAAGCGGTAACATCAAGCGGAAACTTACTGTGATGACGTCAGAGTTTTTTAAAACTAGAAATAAACAAATACCCAATAAAACCGTGTTTAACTAAAACTCTGCTGCGTTGTATAACAAAAGTCCAAAACAAACTGAAAGAAAAGTCCAAAACTAACTTAAAATTCCAAAATGCACAGTCACCACGTCTTTCTCTCTCATATCATAACCATATCTATGTATATAATATGTATATAAATCACACCTCCTTAAATCTCCCACCAAACCCATAAGCGAAATCTCCAAGAAAGCAACGCAGACAATGTATCAGGACAATTTCTCGACTCCGGATTTGACTCAGTCATCTCCTCCGACTCGTTGGAACCGCTACGAGGATAAGCTTTTTGAGAAGGCTCTGGTTATGTTTCCCGAGGATTTTCCCGATCGGTGGCAAAAAATCGCTGAACACGTTGGCAGATCGGTTCAAGAAGTGACAGAGCATTATGAAATTCTGGTTCATGATGTCTACGAAATTGATTCCGGCAGGGTTGAGTTGCCGAGTTATGCGGATGAGTTCTTTGAGTCGAGTTGGGAATCTCCCATGGCCGCCTCGAATCAAATTTCTTTTGGTAGTCAGACGAAGCAGGGCGATGCTGAGAGGAAGAAAGGAAAGCCATGGACAGAAGAAGAACACAGGTACAATTACCATTTATTTATTTATTTGAAAATATGTATTTAGTAATCAATCTCCCCTCAAAGAAAGTAATCAATCGATAGCTAATTGTTTCTTTTAATCCGTGTTTAGGGCTGCTAAAATCCAACTAAACTACAGTTCATAATGAAAGATCTTTGTGTATGTGTGTGTGCGCGTGTGTGTGGTGTTCTTTTTCTTTTTTTAAAAAAATTCCTAATAAAATTACTATTTTAGTAATTATCTTTTGCTAATTAATTAATCCTGATGCCTAATTATTTTACTGTTTCCAAATAATTGTCTGGTTTTCGTTTACTCTTGTCGTTTGATTCAAATTGCAAGTATTGGGTTAAGGTATTAATGACTTTGAAATCTGATTTCCGCGTTTGGACTGTTCAGATTCTAAGTATAATTTAAAATCTTTATTCAAATCCAATATTGTCTACTAGATACTAGTTATTTGAAATTGACGTTCTTTATGGTGGTGTTTCAGGTTATTTTTGATTGGGCTGAACACATTTGGCAAGGGTGACTGGAGAAGCATTTCAAGAAATGTGGTGAAGTCAAGAAACCCAACGCAGGTTGCTAGTCATGCTCAGAAATACTTCCTTCGACAGAATTCTGTGAAGAAAGAGAGGAAAAGATCGAGCATCCATGACATCACCACTGTAGATAACAATTCAGTTGCTCCGCATATTGATAAAAATTGGATAGCTCCACCTGGTGGTGCTTCAGTCTCTGTTCTGCAAGAAATGCCTCTAGCAAGCCATTTGCATGATCAAAGAGGCTCCATGGTGTATCAAAACTATGGCTTTCCTATGTAAAGATTCCTGATGTCTAAATAGTACATACAGTAGTTTCCTGCCTGCACTGAAGTCCATTTTGTATAGCCTATTTATGTTCTTTTACCTCAGGTGATGTTTAGGAAATAGGAACACAGTGAAGAAATGAATTTGATAGCACTGATTATTTAAGTCTTTTGAAATCTTGAGATTGAAGAGAGTTGTTTATATCTTTAAATTTTAGGAATTTATTGAATTTAATAGTAAATGAAAATTTGCTTTCTCTTGTGTTGTTTAGCTGTTTTTTTTTTTTTTTTTTTTCCTTTTTTCTTTTTTGCTATTGAAGAGGGTTTTTGGAAGGGTAATTTTATTTATATTTGTTTATAACCATAAACGGAAATTTGCTCGAACAGAGAGATATTAGGCTCAGATAATGGACTGGATCATATTCCGTTCTCTGAATATCCCCATTTTGACCAGTATGTGGTCGTCAATCTATACCGTTTGCCTATATGAACTCGGATAAGTTTTCTACTGTTCATCAAAAATCCTAAATTGACTATCACCTTCTTGTCTTTTTTATTTTATTAAATAAATAACTTGGAAGATCCTTTGGTTTTTAGTCAAATACATTATTTACTCCTCGTTTTTTGCATTACAAATGATTATATCCTTAACATTTTTTGTCCCTGTTCAACAATTTAAGTACTTTTTTTTTTTTTTTGCATTCAAAAAAAGGTGCTATTTTTTTTAATGTATCTAGCCGTTAGTTAAGTTGATACAAGAAGACAATAATATAATGTGGGGTAGTATGTTATGGTGCTAGTTAGTGAAAATCAGTCCAAAGTCTAAATTTATGAGTGCTTCTGGTCTTTCCACCCATGATTGCAAGTTTAAGGACTCATTAACTACCTCATAACATGGCTTTTCACAAGAATGATGCTTATAATAAAAATAATTACCGACATAATGTTTTGTTGACATTTTAAATGAATTTATTACACTTAGAATGTAATAAATGCATTGTTATGCTCTCACTATAATAAAAATAATAAATTTTATTATGTCTAGACTTTTCAAATATTCTATTTTAGTGTTTTGACCGCAAAAGGTTTACAAGTATTCGAACCCATTAAAAAAATTGCTGACACGGCGGATCTGAGTGGAAATAAACATGGAATTTACTGATATTTCCACTTCCATCGCCTCCTTCTCCTTCATAAGAATTTGGATCTCCTTTACAACTTCATCAATCTCATCACCATCAGCTGCTTCGTCTTCAGATCTATTATCTCCTTGGTTCCAGTCCTACACCGGGTCACTAGCTTCAGAACTCTACAGTTCCTTCTCTGTCACCTGCACCTGCCTCGGCGGAAGTGGGTGATATCAATCACGCAGGCGGTGACAAGGAGAAAGGATATTTTGGAACGAGCGGCGGAAAGAAAATCGCTGTTGGAGTGATTATGGCCGCCAGTGTGATTGGATTGGGTGGTTTGGTGTATAATTAGTTAAAATAATTTAGAATCAGTGGTTCCAAAATCGTTCTAAGAACCACCGAAGAGAAACTGCAAGTTTCTATCCGCCAGCCAATAAGTAAAGTAGCTCTCATACAGTCATACTATCGAAGTAGCCTAGCAATAGTTTCTTGAACCCACTTAGAGATCTTGAAGAAACGCTATTATGGAAAATTCACCACATTTTCTTCAAGATAATTCTTGGTGACGATAGCCGCCATGAAAGACTTGTAAGCATTTCTGTTTCTTTGGTTACTTTCTTGATTTTCTCTTTTTAATCTTGAAAATATTAAGTTATTTCTCATGTTTGTGTTCTTTTCCTGCATTCTTGTCGAGGGTTCCTTGATACCTTTACCTTTGGTCCAACATAAATAGTAGGTAAACAAACTTGTTTTTATTAAATAATTATAAATTTAATAATTTTTATGATTCAATTTCGTTGGATTGCTACTTGGGTTCTAAAGTAAACACAAAGGTTATGCTTTCTTTAGCAGATTTCTTGCAGAGACATCTTTATAATGGTTGCAAATTGGGAGATACTTCCGTAGGCGTTACTTCCCAGCAGGGATGGCAAAATCAATCCGATCGGATGGATATGCACCCAACCCGAATCCAATCAAACCTGAATTTTAAAGTTTTGATTGGGTTTGAGTAGAGTATAGATAAAATTCAAAAGTTTTATTTTGGGTACGAGTAGGGTATGGATATTAGTATTATAAACCCAAACCCAACCATACCTGAAATTATATTTATAAATTATAATTTTACTTTTAATTTAATATAGTGTATTGCAAAATAACTTCACCTCATTTTCACATATTAATTTGAATTGGTCAAATTTTTAAACTTTTACATCTTGAAATTTAAATTTAATTTTTAATATTTGATGTAGAGTTCAATTCCAAATAATGGAGAAAAATCATAATGCTAACAGTGTTCTGAAGTGTTTAGATAATAATATTTTACTTTTAGCGATTTTATTATATGAATTTTTTAATTATTCTATTAACTGATTTTAATTTATTTTAATTACACTTGAATAGTCTATTACCGTTATATTTGAATGAAATATTATGATAAGAAGAACTTTAGAATTAAAATTTTAATTTATCATTGTTCAAATATTTATTTATGTATTAATTTATTTTCATACGTTTTTATGTATGATATAAATCATTTGGATAAATACTTTAATTTTTTTATTCAATATAATCTAATTTTTAAACAATATGAGTCTGTGGATAAACGGGTATTTGTGGTTAATATACACCCATTTCACCAATTGACACATCTAACTTTTTTTTTTTCACATGTCAGCTATTCTAATGTGGCATAATACCACACATCTTAAATGTAATTCCGGTGTGTCATGTAAGCAGATGACATTTGATTGGAAAATTTTAATGAATTTAAATACTTGATTGTAAATATTTTCTGTTGAGATATCAAAATAGAATATTTTGAAAAGTTCAGACACTAAATTTATAATTAACCCTAAATTTTAAGTATAACAACCTATGGTTAAGATTCCCATTTAAAGAAAATTCATATGTGTTACTTGCAATTGTTACTTACTGTGAAACAACCTATAAACTATTGCTATTGTTATATTGTAACAACCTATAAAGATAAAACACAAATTGCGTTATTGTCGGTGTAATAATAAGTTTTATTTACACAATTTAAAGCATGCATGTGAATTAAAAAGGAGAAAAGAGAGATTTGATGTATAAAATTATGTGATAGATGATATTGTTATCAGGAAGAAAGATATTGTTGTGTAAGAGGTGGTATATTAAAGGCAAGAAAGATGTTTGATGTGATTTTGGGAAGAATCTTTGCCATACTTATCCCGTGCATGTTTGAATAGAAAATGCTTATATATTTTATACGTACAGTCTTTGTTTCTCCTTGATTTCCTCTTCTTCCTTTATATTTTTAACTCTCTGTAATAAACTATAGCTATATATATATATTAAATATCTTATTATGTATATATATGATTTTTCTTTCTTATTATATAGTGTAATGGTTTTGTTTTAGACTCTGCGTTAAAAGCAAAAATGATCATTTTATAGGTAAATACTTATATTTAAAAAGTCATTTTAATTTAATTTCTTATTTTGCTTTATTTTTTCAAGAATTAATTACTATCTTAGTAGGCTATTATTTTATAAAAATAATTTTAATGAATAAATAAAATGTATTATTTTTTATTTTTTAGAGGAGACTGTATTGTGTAGTATGTTAATTATATTAGATAAATAGTTAATTATAAGCAAAATCAACTCTCAGTACGTTACGGATAATACTAAATCTTCATTTATTAAGTATCTATTTTCTTAACTTTATAAAAAAAAAAAATTTATTATCTTGATTTCATTTCTTCAATATCTATCGAAGTTAGAACTAATACATAAATTTGCCTATATCCGTTTCTCCTAGTGGCCCCCTGAATTTTGCAGTGACTCTGTACTAAACAATCCTTCAATAACCGTACCGATTGCCACAAAGTGAAAAAGAAGTGAAATGCACAGTGCGTAAATTATAATCCACAATCCACGTAAGAAAAAATGCCAATTGTACAAAATATTTGGTTGAAACTACGTGGCCCAGTGGCTTTAACTAATTAAAAACACACCACAAATCGAAGTCTAATCTTGAAAATAATCCCACTAAACCCAAACCCTAACAACTGTCCCTCGTTTGCTCTGTACTCTACACCTACCTTTTTCTATTTATAACCCCCTTCGCCGCCGCCATCATCGCCGCTAACTCAGATAAAGAAATTGATATTAAGGCATACAAAAATTTCTCTCTTCAAAACTGTGAATTTTATGATGCTTGATAATAATGGTGACCATTTAGATTCCAGTACTGTATTTTTTATTAGCTACAATTTTTTGATGAGGATAATGATGTTGTTGGTGTTGATATAACCATTACCCTCGTCTCTCTTCCTCTTCTTCTTTTCCTTCTAAGCCACCCAAAATGCTTTGTTTTGGAGATTATTGTGTTCACCATCCAAATAAAGAAAAAGGTTATGAGAAATAAAGATTTGATTATTTTAGAAATTTTGAAAAAAAATCTTGTAGTAATTAATCTAAAAAATCTCAGAAAATTAAATTGTAGATGTAGAAAAAATTTAACATCAAACCTATATTTTAAGACTTAAAGAGATTGCATTTGCATATAATTACACCTAGATTTAATAACAACATAAAAGAAACCATCACTCATTTGATTATCATAAGCGATTAAAAACAAATTTAAATAAATAGTACAAGTATAGATGCAGAAATGAAGCACACCCTCAACAATTAAAAAAGAAGAAGAATGACACTCTTTATGAGATAGATTTTGGAGAGAGAGAAAGAGACATTGTTCATGAGATCAATTCTGGAGAAACAAACTAATTAAGAATCATGCCACGTGGGACATTCACTTAACAAAGAAAATCAGTTTCACTCTCCCAAACGCATTTGAATGCACGTTCTTCATTTCTTACGTGGCGAGAGGTTGAAGGATTTGTTACTACAAGATCAAGATAGAATCCTCGCAAAGTTCAAGGGGTCACTAGGAGAAACGATAGTTCATGTCACAACACGTCACTATGGATTGTACCAACACTAGGACCTAGATGGGTTTAAAACCTCCATGGCCCTTAGTAATCCTCTAACAATCTGGATTCAGTATTCTGTTTACATACACAACCTTAGGCCCAATACTTCAAGTAACAATTCACAAGTATTCTGGGCTCTATCCAATATTTATATAGATTATTCATCTATATATATATATATATATATATATATATATAATCAATCACTTTATAATTACAGCCCACACAGAATGCTATTGCGGAACTCTAAACTCGTACTATGAATAGATATTTGAATTAAAATTTAATAGCTAAAGTCTGTTAAACAACTGAATTCACAGACCTAAGCATGATTCTACTAAAGCTCATAAAGTTTTTACTCCATTCCGGCATAAATTAACAATTCCTAGCTTTTTCTTAACTAAAGAATTCTATGATTAAAGCAGTTGTCTAGTAAGAATAAAGCTGTTTAATAATAACTAACATGAAAATAATAAAAATATAATCATTCCTACCTAAGTTCATCTTGGACAACACCAATTATCCAAAAAGAGAGCTACCAACCTAAGGGAATCAACATTTTATGAGCAAAACTCTTATAATATATGCCAATTAACTCATTCCCCAATGAAAACTACATTCACAATATCATGTACTTCGTTCCAAACCCATAGTTCAGGTAAGATAACAAAGATAGTTGCTGCCATTGCACAAAAACTCCTAACTTCTCAATAAAAATCTGAAATAACTAAATATAATTCTCAATTTCTCATCAAATTATGATTAGTGCTTAAGCTTAATTAGATCCAAGGTTTTCTCAAGTTTTTCATAAAAACAGTACCTTGGAATCTAGCTAGCTGCTGTTGTTTCCATCTTATACCAATTTTAAGGCTAAAATCATCCTAATCATGCTAAATTACTCATTAAATTAGTTATAACCTAGACTTAGTATGAAAAATCAAATTTCTCTAGTAAAATAGCGTGAACAGTAGCTAGAAATCATAATCTCTTCACAAACTTTGATTTTTGCTCTAATCAACATATATTACCAAGAGAAGGTTGGAAATTGCTTACCCAGTGACAAAAAAGGTTGGAAAAACTAAATATTTCCGGTTAAAATGATCGAAAACAACTCCAATATTCAAAATCCGATTCTGTCGGCGTTAACATGCAGAACTGATGAGGACCATGGCCGGCAAAGCTGTTAGAGACGATGGAAGAGTCTAAACGGCCCGTCCTTGGCTGGTCTCATCGAAAAATCAAAATAAAATATTGGCGGAGGTTGTGCCAGTTGAGAAAATGGAACCACAGCTTTGCTGTTCCTCTTTTTTCTCGCTAAATCGCGAGCTCTAGTAACCGGAGATGGAAGAACAGTGGTGTGAGATGCTAGAGACAAAGTAGGTTGGTCGGTTTTGGCTAGCGTCGCCAGAAAAGTCAAGGAAAAAGGGGCTGAGGTGGAGCTGCTCTGATCGGAAAAACAAAGGCAGCTCACACTCCATCAATGTGCCAGTCGAAAAAAGAAATGGAGGGGGAGGAACAACGGTGAGGCAACAGTGGCAGGGAGGAGGTTGTTGCTGGCCGGACACAAGCCAAAGTTCAAAAAATATGAGGGGAGAGGGCAGGCTATGCCCGATTAGGAAGAAGGGAGAAGATAGTTTTAGGACAAAATGAGAATTTCCAACATATAGTTTTCTAGTTGGTTGGGGTTGGTTCGAGTTGATTAGGGTTTGGTTTGGCCAAATCATAGGTTTTTACTTGGTTTTTTCAATTGGTTTAGGGATTTCTAATGGGTTTAATTTAATTTTTAGATTTAGTTTAGCTATACAAAATGTATTTGTATTGAATTTTATTAAATAAATTCACAAGGTTTTAATATGTTTAATTTAAATAAAACAATGTTCTATAATATCATAGGCTTAAAATTAATAATTAAAATTTTAAATGAAAAACTTTGAAAATTGAAATTCAGGGTTGTCTCGGTCTCCCCCTCCCCCTCTTACGAAAATTCGTCCTCGAAGTTCAGTTAGGTTATAGAGAATTGGGAAAAGGAAGATCATGCAATCCGCAAAGGAGAGTTAAACATAGCTAGGACTCGACATCTCCTGCTTCCAAATCCCGCTTATTAACTTCTTAACTTGTTATTTATCCATCATAGGCCTTAACTGCAGAAATTCTCCTTTAACTAATATGGGACTGGGAAATTGATTCGACCTTAACTTGTATTCAATAGTTTCAACCGTCAATCAAAAGGAACTACTATTATCTAATTAAAACTCGTTTTCCATATGCAAATTAATTCATTTCCTATTTATGATAAATATACAACCTTCCTTTCAAATCTAAGTACTGCCAAACTCATGAAAATTAACAGTATAACTCTTGTCATAATAAGAAAACAATAATCTCCTTACCAAAACTTGTAGGAATACATTGATCCGTTCATTGCTCATTTATGGCTTATCAAAATTTCAATATACAACATCTTTTCTTCTTATCATTGCAAAATTTTGAACAATTAATCAAGTTTGCTGCTACCCTTCTCATGATTCTCTCATTTTCTAAAATCCATCATTAAATACTACTAAGATTGCTACCAAATTGTTAAGAATACCACATCGACTAAATAATAAATCCATAATGGGCATATAAGGGTAGCAAGCTAGCTAGCTAATTGGTTAGTACTAAATTTTTAACTTTGGTTGACCCAAGCCCAAGTAAGCCCACATCTACATTTTCACATAATGGGCTCTTACCTATTACCCATTTCACCTCTACCTTTTCCATTTCTAATATGTTATCAGAGTAGGTCCGACCCGGTTTCAATTATTCTCCACTGCGTTTCAATTCGAGCTCTCGTCTGGATGTGCAGTCCCATCGAGGCACATTCGATTTCAAGGGCGAAAAGCCCATTTCAGTTTCAGGGGGAGTTTCATTTTTCAAGTGTCAACCGGGGAGTTTCATTTTTCAAGTGTCAACCGGGGAGTTTCATTTTTCAAGTGTCAACCGGAAGTCCCAGTTACTCTTGAGAGGGAATGTTAAAAATCCCACATCGACTAAATAACAAATCCATAATGGGCATATAAGGGTGGCAAGCGGACTAGCTAATTGGTTAGTACTAACACTTTAGCATTGGTTGGCCCAAGCCCAAGTAAGACAACATCCACATTTTCACCTCTTACTTTTTACCATTTCAACTCTACCCTTTTCTAATACAAATGAAGTGAATGAGTTTATAGCACTATTATTAATTCAAACTCAAGCAAAAATTTATGAAATTCTTCAACCTGGCTGCTACCATGCACCAACAGACCTCAAATCTCAACCTAAGCTAGCAATAAAAGCATCAATTTCCTTATTATCTTGCAAGAAATTGGTGTATAATTTGAATTCTTAACTTGTTTGATATAAAAGCCATGGAGATTCCCATATAACTTCTGCCATTACAACAAAACACAATTTATAGTAATCATATAACTCTTAATATCATGAATTCAGTTTACAAAATTGGTTGGCAATTAAATCCAAATTCATTCCCATCTAATTGCATGAATAGGGCTCCATGAACCCTAACTTCTACACATCTATAATTCAAACTTCAAATCCATCAAATTATCCTAAGAAAATCATATTTTGCTTTCTAAATTACAAGTTACAGCTTTAGCACTTCTCATATAGCAAGATTAAACAAAGAATTTCTCAAAATTTCCATATAAATAGTAAATCACAAACTAGCTAACTTACGAACAAATAAAATAGCCCCAATTCCTTTCTGTCCTATTAAGGACATAAGTATAACATTCATTCTCTATCTAATAAAATAAGTGATTTAAAAAAAAATGCAGTTAATATTAGAAATTACTAATTTTATTACTTCACATCAAGAAATTACATTTAAATCACATTTGTTGCCATCTCAAGCTATAACTCATGATTCTTTATAAATCTCATCCTTAGTTATTATCAACAATTCTCGTTACTTGCACATAATATTTTTGTAGGATCAGCATATAGGTCCAATTGAGATAACTCATAAAATTTTACTAGCTAGATGCTGCCAAGCTAAAGAAATCAGAATTTTTTGATTAGAACCCATACATTTCTTGCCCATTAACTCCTTTCTCACCAAGAACTTGATTTATCACATCATATGTCCCATACCAAAGTAATAATATTAGCAAATAATTAGATTAGCTACTGCCATTTCAAAATTCCTTAATTCCTTTACCAAAATCTGTATTAAGCTAAATAATTTATTCATTTCTATATGAAATTTCAGGTTGGACAATCCTGAGGTATACACAGCCTTGAAGTTTCAAATTCTACTTACACAGCATCGAGCTCTACTACTCTCTTAAGTCTACATGATGAGGTCGCAAAGCAATGCTTCTGACACAGTCTTCTGATACTCTACAATACTAGCAATTCAAGTATGATAACTCTTTCTAGGGTTAAAATATAAAGGTGAAGTGTAATTGTCTAGATATATTCTTACACTATTAGCATGTCCATTTTAATCACTATGCAATTATTTAAGAGTCCAATCATTACCCCTAACTGTTTCTATCATACCTAACTAAGTTCCTTTATTCTATACTATAAACTACCAAACAAATTGTTTCTCCATAAACCTCTTATTCCCCAATATTTTCCCACTAATAATTGCTTAGTTCCACTTCCATAACCTAATGGCAAAATTAGAAATTATTATTAATGGTTAGCACTTGCTCACTAGTCAGAAACACAGTCATCATTGGAGGAAAGTGCAATGGGTGATCAGCCCATCTCAACTACTCCAATCATTACTGAGTCTGAAAACCAGTGAGTCATGCATTCCTAAATAAACCTTCTTCAACATTTAATATTTAAAGCGTATGCCTAATATCGAATCTATCCTTCTTGTGACTCATACTACTGCTGATAGATTTTCATCCACTCTAGTGCATGGTGCGTCCACTAGCACTAGAATGCATTCCAATCTAAAACACACCTCCTCTGCTGGTTACGGCCGATCCCAACATAGGAGTTCTACATACAGTGCCCTAAGTTCCGCAATTGATTCCCAAGAACCAACTTATGCTCTGATACAAACTTTGTCGCGACCTGTCACTATGGGCCCGACCGACACAAGCACTTGGGTAGGCTTAAGGCCTCCAAGGCTCGCAGTAAGCCTCAACATACTGGATTCACTATTCTGTTCACATACACAACCTTAGGCCCAATTCTTCAAGTAACAGTTCACAAGGAATTTGGGCCCTATCCAATATTTATATAGATTATTTATAAATGAATAAAATATATACGTATAATAATCAGTCACTTTATAAGTACAGCCCACACAGAATGCAATAGCAGAACTCTAAAATGGTACTATGAATAGATATTTAAATTAAAATTTAATAGCTAAAGTCTGTTAAACAACTGAATTCACAGACCTAAGCATGATTCTACTAAAGCTCATAAAGTTTTTACTCCACTCCGGCATAAAATTACAATCCATAGCTTTTTCTTAACTAAAGAATTCTATGATTGAGCAGTTGTCTCGTAAGAATAAAGCTGTTTAATAATAACTAACATGAAAAATAATGAAAATATAATCATTCCTACCTAAGTTCATCTTAGATAGCACCAATTATCAAAAAGAGAGCTGCCAACCTAAGGGAATCAACATTTTATAAGCATAACCCTTATAACATATGCCAATTAACTCATTCCCCAATGAAAACTACATTCACAATATCATATACTTCGTTCCAAACCCATAGTTCAGGTAATATAACAAAGATAGTTGTTGTCATTGCACAAAAACTCCTAACTTCTCAATAAAAATCTGAAATAACTAAATATAGTTCTCAATTTCTCATCAAATTACAATCAGTGCTTAAGGTTAACAATTAAATCCAAGGTTTTCTCAAGTTTTTAATAAAAACAGTACCTTGGAATCTTAGCTAGCTGCTGTTGTTTCCATCTTATACCAATTTTAAGGCTAAAATCATCCTAATCATGCTAAATTACTCATCAAATTAGTTATAGCCTAAAACTTCGTATGAACAATCAAATTTCTCTGGTAAGATAGCGTGAACAGTAGCTAGAAATCATAATCTCTTCACAAACTTTGATTGTTGCTCTAATCAACATATATTATCAAGAGAAGGTTGGAAATTGCTTACCCAGTTACGAAAAATGTCGGAAAAACTGAATATTTCCGGTTAAAATGACTGAAAACAGCCCCAATATTCAAAATCCGATTCTGTCGGTGTTAACGTGCAGAACTGATGAGGACCATGGCCGGCGAAGCTGTTAGAGACAAAGGAAGAGTCTAACCGGCCGGTCCTTGGCTGGTCTCGCAGAAAAATCGAAATAAAATGTTGAAAGAGGTTGTGCCGATCGAGAAAATGGAACCGCAGTTCGCAGTTCCTCTCTTTTGTTGCTAAATCGTGAGCTACTGGTGACCGGAGATGGAAGAGCAGTCATTTGAGACGCTAGAGACGAAGTAGGTTGGCCGGTTATGGTTGGCGTTGCCGGAAAAGTCAAGGAAAAAGGGGCTGAGGTGGAGCTGCTCCGATCGGAAAAACGAAGGCAGCTCACACTCTAGCACAATACCAGTCGAAAAAAGAAATGGAGAGGGAGAGAACGGTGGTGAGACAACGGCGGCAGGGAGGAGGTCGCTGCTGGCCTAACACGAGCCGGTGATTGGGAAAGTTCAAAAACATTTGAGGTGGGGAGGAGGGAGGGCTTATGCCCGATTGGGAAGAAGGGAGAAGATAGTTTTAGGACAAAATGGGAATTTCAAACATAGGGTTCTCTAATTGGTTGGGGCTAGTTCGGGTTGATTAGGATCCGGTTTGGCCCAAATCATGGGTTTTTACTTGATTTTTTTCAATTGGTTTAAATTTTTAATGGGTTTAATTTAATTTTTAAGTTTAGTTTAGCTATATAAAATGTATTTGTATTGAGTTTTATTAAATAAATTCATAAGGTTTTAATATGTTTATTTTAAATATAACAATGTTCTATAATATGATTGGCTTAAAATTAATAATTAAAATTTTAAATGTAAAACTTTGAAAATTAAAATTCCGGATTGTCTAAGTTAAAGGACAAAATTATATTTTTGCTTTGACTCTAAAATTTTTCATATTTTTCAATGTTATAAGCTCTTGTTATAAACTCTTTTTATAAAAAACATATAAAATTCATATTTAATGTTTTCTATTTCATCATGATGTACTGTAAAAGTTATTGAATTTATAAAAAATTGACTACTCTACATTTTTCTAATTCTACGAAAAAGTGATATAATTTTTAACAACTAATAAACTACAGTCGATAAATTTCTCATAAATTTCTACTTTTATCATAATAATATTCATGTACAAAAATTTAAAATAGTCAATATAAAACAATAATGATTTGAGATCTCTAAAATAATTCCTTTTTTCTTATTATAATTAGTATTGTAATATAATTAAAGAAAGAGTTAGCCACTTTTGTATTTATAGTATAAACTAGTCGTAGTCTTATGCTTTGCGCGTGGATATTAATATATTATTTATATAAATTTTTAAATATATATCTCAATTTATATGCTAAAAAAATTAGATAAACATTTTTTAAATAAAAATGATAAATAAACATCAATATAATTTATTGACTAAAAAAAATATAAAAACAGCTCAATCAAAGTTTTTTATTTTTACCTTAACTTGTTTTCTGCTCACTTTTTTTTAAAAAATATAGAATAATATATAATCCAAAAGAATTATGCACCTAATTTTGAAAAAATAAGAATAAAGAATAAAGAATAGATATAGAGATTATTATAAATTAATCTTAATGTTTCATTTTAATGAAATACCACTAAAAAAAATCGCGATTTTGCGACTGATTATTTCGATCAACACAAATCAGTAGCAAAATTGCGACCGATTTGCGACCAATTGCGATGATTGTGATTGTGAATATATTGTGACCAAGTTGCGACCAAACAGCGACAGAATTGGTGACGGATCTGCAATCGATACTGAAGCAGTTGCTAATTGTAGTGCTAATAATTCCCGCCAATTTGTTTTCCATTTGGCGACTAGTTTAAGACGGATTTGCGACCGATTTGCGACTATGTATCATTCCGTCGCAAAATTGCGTGCTTCAAATTCAGCACCAAATTTCTGCGAAGGATTTGCGATTGATTTGCTACTGATTCTTTGCGACCGACTTCTTTGATCGCAAATCGATCACAGTTTTGGTGTATATCTAATATTATGTTAAAATAGGAGCATCACATGATGAAGAGGAAGAAGATCAAATCATCATGGGTACCTCAGAAGACGAAGAGGAGGAGGAAGCAGATGATAATGAAGACACTTAATACTTAGAACAGTTTTATTGTTACAAATTGATAAATGTATATCTAATATTATTAATGAAGAATTTCAATGTTATTCACTTTCTTTATACATATTTACCACATGTTTTACAATTCATATAATTGTATACATACATATCTAGGTTCTGATATCTGCAGTACAGATGGCTCGAGGCAGGGTGTTTGATTCAGACGCATCCGGCAGTGGTTCGCGTGGAGGTCGTGGCCTAGGACGCAGTACCCGTGGACGAGGAGGGACTATCCGTCCTTCTTCTTCAGGTACGTATGGGGCTTCATCCTCTGCTCAGCAGCCAGTACTGCCGCCATCACTTCCTTCTGTTCCTTCCTCTTTTACCCCACTTTCTGGACCAGTAGAGTCTTCACCAGCTGCACAATCACCTACTGTACAAGGCAATCATAAATGTCATTACTATCATTTCAATTATATATTAATTATTTATCTGCATTTATAGCATTTGTCACTTCTTTTGCAGCTTCATCAGATCCACGTATCAGCCTCAGTTTGTTAGCGGGACAGTAAGTACTTATTCACTTTTTCCTCTTTACTTGGTTTTGTTCAAATTTTGATGCTTTCGTCTAATTATATTTCACTTGTGTTTTTTTTCTCAGCATATATCCATCCTCTCGAGCATTGAGGCAAATTATCATGATAATCAAGCTACAACTCCATAAAGAAGGATACACATGGGATGCCGTACCACAAGAGGCGAGAGACTTTTATTGGGAAGAGTTTCAGGTACGCTTTGGTTTAAGTTATATCATCATTCAATGTTTACAATTAATCACGATACCTCTTTTTATTGAATTTTTTTTTCATTTTTGCAAAAGCATTTCGTATGGGACGAGGCAATTACGGCTATGCTGAAAGTGGCCTGGGAGAAGTTATGCACTGACCGGTGTGTTGACTTCAGCTATAGGATGCGGAAAAGCGGTAAGAAGCAGCAGTGTGTCTCTCAAGAGATATGGGAGAGCTGACAAAAGGCTTGGGAGGATCCTGCATTCAAGAGAAAGCGGGAGATATTTGCACAAAACAGGTGCAGTGAGACTGGCGGTGATGGAGCAGGACCTTCTCGACACATAGGCGGATCAATATGTGCTATAAAGACAGCTCGATTATTGGTGAGTCAACTAGTCACAGTATATGAAACTGATGTTTAATGAAAGGACACTATATTAATATATCATGCATAAAAATTCATTACAGGCTGAAAAATTTGGTCGTGAGCCCACAACGATTGAGGTGTTTACATACATTCACACTAAAGACCACGATCTTAATACATTTGTTGACAGACGTGCGGTGAGCGTCAATGTAAGTAACAATGAAGAATATTTACATTTACCCTCTAGTCATTGTGAAGATGTACAAAGTTCAATATAATAAAGTTTGCAACTGCATTGATTAATTAATTTTTTGTTTTCAGGAGAACTATACTACAGCTCGCGAGTGTCTTGTTTCTTCTCAGGCTGAATCTAAAGCTGAGTTAAGAATTGATGAGGTAGCACTTTATCTCAAGGCTGTAGGGGGCGAGAAGAAGAGGAAGGTATATGGCATCAGGTCTCAGGCATCACAGTTTTACTACGGCTCAGCATCTCACGCTTCTGCAGCCAGCGCAGGACCACAACCCGAGCACAGTGCGAGGAGTTTACTGCATTACGGGCTCGTGTTGATGAGCAAGAGAGACAGATTGCAGAACTTAAAGCTCATGTCATGTGGCTGTCCTGTCAGCCCGGTGCTGGTACTTCCTCTGATCCTACGCCTGCTACAGATCGAAATGTTTCGACATCTCAGCATCAGCCACTACCGTCTCCTGATCCCGATGCTGCAGACGATACCTTGGTCACCCTTGTTGACACTACAGCACATCCAGCAGGTGCTCCTCCCGGCGATTCGATATTGGATCATGCAGATGACTAACCGCGTAGATTTCATTTTGGACCTTTTTAGCTTTCTAGTGGTTTTTTGAAATTTTGTTGAGTACATTAACAATTACATTTTTATATTGTTTTTGAATTGCGTTTGTGATATATGTATATGGCAATTTTTATAGGTGCAAAAAAATTATGGTTTTATAATAATATTTATTTTTTTTGTATTTTGTGACGGATTTGCGACCGAACTGCAACCAAAAATATAAACTTTAAATTTAAAATTTGCAACCAAATTTCATAATTGCGACAGACTGTTTCTACGACCAATTTGTGACAGCATTTCAAAAGGAAAACACGACTAAATTTCGATCGCTAATTTGCGACCGATTACTTCATCGGTCGCAAAATATTTTGCGATGAGCACTTTTGCGACAGATGGTTATCGATCGCAAATCGGTCGTTAAGTTTGATTAGCGACCGATTTCTAGCAAATCGTCGCAAAATGACGTTTTTTTTTTTTTTTTTTTTTTTTGTAGTGTACCTATTATATAATAAAACAGAATAAGTAAAAGAAAAAAATTCAAAATTTAAGATATAGATGTGTGTGTATATATATATAATTTTTTGTAGATAATATAGTAATTTTTGTAAAGGACGTTGCTAAATACAATATTTAATATTTAGATAATAAAATCAATTTTTAAATGATAAGGTCAACATTTTGAAAATATAAGTGATTAGGTATTTAAATTCTTTAATATATTAAATGTTATTTTTTTAATTTAATTTAAATTAAAATAAATCATAAAAATTAGTAAATTAATATAAAATAAAATTACTTTTTTAAGTGATCATGTTAAAACAGGAAACAAAAAAAAAAATTTAAAGATTAAAAAATAGATGTACATAATTCAATTAAATGGACCGACAACCAACATTTTCAATGTAATAGGACTTCTACTTCTCACGATTCCAACTTTAGATTTTAAGGTAGATAAAATTTAAGAATTGAAAAATGATTAATTTATTAAAAAATTATATGAAAAAAGGATTACTTGTAATGGTATAATTTTTGAATTTTTTAAAAAATATTTGATATCATTAATAAATTAGATCGATCTAGTCAACTACAGGTATCAATTATCCAATAATTTCGCATTTATTTGTTTATCAATATTATATTTATTTATTTAATTGAAAAATAAAATTATAAAAAGTGAAAAGTGAAAAATAAATATTATTTATCAATTCATTACTTAACAAATTTGCCTGATCGTGTAGAAAAATTTATGTACATTTACCGGTATCTCAAATCGTTTATTGTAAACGCGAGACTACAATGCGTACACGATATCACTCATACTAAACTTTGTAGATAGTTGTATAACGTATTACTAGTTATGTAACAAATCGTACTAAAATTTAATAGTTTAAGTACTGTTATTTTAGATTTTATTTTCATCATGTGTTGTATTTCACATAGGATTATGAATTTTAATAAATTTATTATTATTGATTGTCATTTTAAAAATATAATTGTTCTATATTAAAATTTACTAATTTTTTCCGCAATAAACCAATAATTTCGCAAAGAAAATATTTTAGAAGCCGAGAAAAAACTACTTAAGGTACTAACTCAGTTCTTTACTTGTGTTGACCATAATTTTAGCACTGAGTCCTAGGAAATTTTGCTACGGTTTCAACAACGTGAGAATCAGCTCGTCGGACGTCGTTTGAACCTCGGACGGACTCCTAAAAGCCCGAAAATCCAAAAAACAAGGTCCAGTGGCAGGACAATAATTTGCCTTGATTGGTGCCAACCTGGCCCTAGCTAGAATTGATCAGAGTAAGATTAGTCCTATCTGGTGTCTACTGAGCACCTCCATCAGTATTGATTTTCAGGTGCTTGGTGCCATCATGTTTTCTGTCCAGCAATCTTTTCCTTATAAAAGGCACTCTCCTCCTCATTTTCAAGCACCTCTTATTGCTTGATTGAATGCTTCTCAAGCTTCAACGACTCTCATTCTCCCTCGTGAATAGTTCTAAGGCAATATAGTCCGACCTTGTTGTCTTCCTTAGTTGAGTTAAGGCCCGACTTGGTTATCAAAAGTTGATTCTTTTAACTTTCACTCACACTTTGGTCTTTCTTAAATCAAAGTTATTAGTTAATTAATTTATTATTAATTTAATCTAAGGATTAATTAATAAATTCATTAATTAACACTAGTATATAAGAGTATAATAGGATTCTCATGCCCATCCTTAGCTTAAATTGGAGAGATACTCGATCTCTTTTATCATTTAGCAACATGGAGCTCTGATTTGGTAGTGTAATAAGCATTAGGGTATAATTACTCAAGCTTAACCTTTGTCAATTAAGCTCAGTCCATCCAGCATCTTATAAACTATAAAGCCCGATTCGTTTGGCACATTGCATGCTTTAAGTTTGGTTCGTCTGGCAACACCAATCAGTTTTCAAACTAAGCCCAGTTTGCTAGGCACCCCTTAAGCCCACTTCACAAGTGGCACCCTTAAAACCCTATTATGCTAATCAGTCATAGAACTTCGTGTGCCCTGAATCCTTATACAAACGAGGTACGAAGGGATATCTAGGATTTTAACCTAAGTAGCGGGCCCCTAGCTGAACTGACCGGTCGGACTTAGGGGAATGTGTTGCATGACCTAGAATCCTAGATAAACGAGGCTAGAGTTGGGCTCCCCTCTGAATTACAACAGTTATTTATTTATTACTTTTAATGCACCATATTCCTAATATTGGCATGCATTATAAGTATGATCATGCATCGATAATCAGACATTCATGCAAAATATCGATTTTGATTTCTCAATTAAATACCCATACCGTTGATTCATTTCGATAAGAAACTGAAAACTTAGTCCCCGAACCCAATGATTTGAGGCTAATGCATTTTATCCTTGTGGCAAACTAAAATGGAGTCAATCACAGGGTTTTTTCCTTAGTCTTTTCTCTGAAAATAAAAACAAATTAAGGTGGCAACTCTAACACATCACACACAGTCAAAGTGCTTAACCTGACATCACTTAAGTGCTAAACCGAGCCATAATCTGATAATCAACCTAATCATAACCAAAAAGGGATTGTAAGGAGTTCCTACCAGTTTTCGTGATGAACTGATCGGTGGGCTCGTCCGTCCTTTGAATCTTTCCTATGGCGCTTGGGAGGGGGCTCACAGCTAGTGACTCTATTGGGGACTTTAACATTTTTTTACTAAACAATGTAGTAAGAGGACTACTAAGTAGGCTTTGAATCTTCAGTTTGGGTTTTATGGCGAGATCACCTTTGCATACATTTATATGCATAATTTGGAATCTTTTCCCATCGTTAGAATTAAGCAAACCGAGTTGCTATTATCACTCAGGGGCAATCTTCTTTAGAGCTGCTTGGGGTCAAGAAAGTTGCTCACCTAATCCTGCGTACCTCTGATCCTTTCAGTAGGGTAAAGGGTTTGGCATTCCAATCACTCCATTTGATATGACATGGTCAAATGATGAGGTATATTCCAACTCTAGCGGATGGGACCCTTAAACCAAACCACCAAAAGCATGTAATGAACCTAGAACTGATCCTTAGGATTATATGCACCTGAAAATCATGAAACCATTTTGGCATAACATTCATGCATTCAAGCATTTCATGTTATGGACCAAGAAGTAATCCCTAAGTGCCAACTAATGGTCAAAACTAAACACCAACCAGTGGTCAAACTTAAAAACCAACCAATGGTCAAAACATAAGCACCAACCAATGTCAAACCTAAGCACCAACCAGTGGTCAAACCTAAGTACCAACCAGTGGTCATACCTTTAAAACATCAATCAGTGGTCATACCTTAAAAACACCAACCACTGGTCAAACCTAAGCACAAATCCTTACCTAAGGAGATATACACAATTGAAATAAGCCTCAAACATCGACCCGAGAACTGCAAAATTACCAAAAGCCTCAAACACCGACCTGACCACCACAAATTAGTAAAAGCCTTGCACTGGGCCTAAGCACCAAAAGCTGGGGGCAATGCATGATCAAGCCCTTAAATCTTGACTCGAGCATTGCTCTCCATTATCCTAAATCCTCAAACATCGACCTGAGCAAATACCATCATACCATAAGCCTCAAACACCAAGCTGAGCACCTCAAAATTAACAAAAGCCTTAAATTAGACCTAAGCACCTAAAATCCCAAACTGGGGCAATGCCCGATCAAGCCCTTAAATCTTGACTCGAACATTGCTTTCCTCTATCTAAAGCCTCAAACACTGACCTAAGCTACCAAATTACCAAAAGCTTCAAACACCAACCTAAGCACTGTAAACATAACCAAGCCTTAAACCTAACTTAAGCACCTCAATCTCCTAAGCTAGGGGCAATGCCCGATCAAGCCCTCAAATCTTGGCTCGAGCATTGGCTTTCCACTATCCTAAAGCCTCAAACACTGACCTGAGCACCTTAAAATTACCAAAAGCCTTAAACCAGACTTAAGCACCTCAAACTCCCAAAGTGGGGGCAATGCCCAGTCAAGTCCTTGTATCTGGGCTCGAGCATTGCTATCCACTATCCTAAAGCCTTAAACACTGACTTGAGCACCACAAATTACTAAAAGCTTTAAACTAGACCTAAGCACCTAAAACTCCCAAACTAGGGGCAATGCTCGATCAAGCCCTCAAATCTTGATTTGCACATTACTTTCAATAGTTACCAAACCTCAAATACTGACCTGAGTACTACTATCCGAATCACTAGTCTCTCATAAGATTCAACCCCTGATATGAGCACCCCTACTAAAAACCAAAACCTCAAACACTGACCTGAGTTATGAACCTCAATAATGCATGCTTTTAAACCTGACCAAAAGCAAGATACTGATACCTCCTTTTGTTTGCATCTTCTAGAGAACAACAACAGTGGCTGCTACTCCACTCGCTTATCTCAGAGCCATGCTCGATGAAATGCTTAAGGCCCAAGAGCCCTGCCTCTAGAATCTACTTACTGAATGGAGCGACTCTTTGAGGAATGCATTACTAACTAGAGAGAGACTATCTTGGGGGAAGTCAAGGCCCTCATCAGTACTTGCAACACCCCTCTGGATCAGACTGGAGGGTCCAATGATAAGAACACTGCTCCACCCAATGGCGATCAGATAACCAGAGGGTCGATTCTTGAAATTGGGGTCACTTCTAATGCCACAGTTGCTCCAAGCCAAAACGAGGATGACATGGCCTGCCCCGAGATGAGAAAGATGATGGAAAGAATGGAGACCTTTGACAAGTTCCTAAGAAACAGTAAGACGTATGAAGATCTTATCGATGTGGACTCCCTGCCCCTATTCTCATATGCTAGGCTGTAAGCTAAGTTTAAAATGCCTAGCATGGACAAGTTCAACGACAACACATGCCCCAAGACACATCTGTAGATGTATGTGGGTGCCCTCGCTCCCCTCGGCGTAAATAATGAGCTCCTTGCTCAATTATTCCAACAATCCCTAACTGGTGCTGCCCTTTGCTAGTTAATAGCCTTGGACAATACCAAGAAGAAGACCTAGGACGAGATCCGTAATGCTCTTAACCAACAGTACCACTACAATGTTGAGGTTGACATTTTTAGGAAGGGCCTGGAGACCAATAAACAGGGGCCCGCGAGTCTTTCTCCGCATTCCTTATAAGGTGGAGAGGCAAGGCTCCTCAAATGCTTCACCGTCCTTCTGAGTGGAACATATCGACATTATTGTCAAGAAATTGCTCCCCTCCTATCAGAGCCACTTGAGGACATAGAACCTCTCAGACTTCAAGGCTTTAATAGCTACTGCTACTAAGATCGAGGACCTCATCTAGTCAGGCCAAATCAAGAGAGATCAGGCTTCTTGCTCTAGATACAAAAAGCCTCAAATTGGTTACTATGCAGTTCCTCCCATTGTCTAGAAAGGCGGTGAGGTGGCCAACCTGATCGGTCAAAGATAGCTTCCTCCTCCTCCTTGGCCAGTCGCCCGAACAGACAGGTGAAACTTAATAGACTTGGAGGTTCCTCTCTCCTTCATCTTCCAAAAAGATATTGATAATAAATTGATTCAGCCTATGGAGCATAGACCTCTACCTAACCCAATTCCAAAATCCTTCAATCTTAATGCCTTCTGCGCTTTCCACCAACGGGTCGGGTACAAGACTGACGAGTGCAAGACCCTAAGGCACAAGATTCAGGACTTGGTGGAAAGTGGTCAGATACTCCCTATTCAACCCAGATCGAATATAAACACTAACCCTCTCCCTCACCACTAAAACAACATTCATATACTTCACCAAGAGCTAGATACTGACTTGGCCTCCTTGATACACCCTATTGTTAATGACTCTTGTTGCGTTATAGACCAGAATGACATACTTAAGGAAATTAATGCTATCACCCGGAGCGGGAGACAATACCCATCTCCTCTTCCCGAGCCTCTACCTAACCCTACCTCTCTGGCCAAAGATAACCCAAGCTCGAGTTCCGATCCCTAGCTTGAGAACCTTGTTCTAGAGTAGTTGACGAAGACAAAGGCCAACATTTCTATATAGAGTCTGATACAGTCATCTTTTGTGCATCGAAAGGCTCTAGTAAAGGCCATGAACCAGACCAAAACCTCTTTAGACGTAACTATGGAGGCACTGGTAGCTTCCATCACAAGGAACCCCCTTGCCATGGCCATCCACTTTGTCGAACATAAGATCCCAAAGTGGTGTGCTGCACACAACCATGCTCTTTACATCACAGTCCAAGCCAGGGGTAAAATAGTACCTATGGTGTTGGTGGATAATGGTTCAACCCTGAACGTCTGCCCTTTGAAAGTTGCTAGTTGTTTGGGGTTAACCACTAAAGACTTTATGCCGTCCAACTAGATAGTGAGGGCATATGAACATGAGAAGAGAAGTTTTGGGCATGGTCGATCTGGTGGTCACAATCGTGCCCACAATTATGACCATCCCCTTCCAAGTAGTAGATGTTCCTGCCTGTTTTAATCTCCGCCTTGGAAGGCCATGGATCCATGTGGTTAAAGCAGTAGCCTCCTCTCTGCACTAAAAACTGAAGTAAACATAATGCAGTGGTAACAATCAAAGGGGACTTGGCTGGGAAATCTGAAATCCCTTCTTTAGCCCCACTTCTGGAAACTCCAGCCTGAACCAGTAGTTTATCCTTTATTCAGCTTCTCCTTTGATTCAGTCTAATTTATTAAAGCAGAGCCCGATAAAGAAATCTTTATGATGGACTTCGATCCACATAGTAATCCCTTGGTTGCTTACATGATGAGAGCCATGTGCTATTTTCTAGGGATGGGCCTCGACCAAAACCAATAGGGTATGACCTCCTTTACTAAATTTCCCATTACTGAACCTCCTTTTGGTCTTGGATTCAAGCTGACTGATGAAGACTGAGAGGAGCTAGAAGAAGCTAGACAAGAGGTGAGATTGCTGGCAAAAGTGAAAACAAAAAAGAAATAAAAAGAACAAATAAACATTGGCACAGAAAATGAACCAAAACATGTATTTGTTGTGCATGAATGTGATTGTAAATAGGAGTTAACAAAGCTCATTAAGCAGTACTCAAATTGCTTTGCATGGACATCCAGTGATGTGACCGACATAGATCCTGATATTACTGTACATAAGATGCCCACATATGACCACTTCAAGCCTATAAAGTAGAAGCTCTAGAGATAGAAATTTAAAATTTCTCTCAGGATTAAGAAACGACCAAGTTAGTAGAAAACAACTTCATTGAAGCCATAGACTACCTCACATGATTGGCTAATATAGTGCCCGTTCCCAAGAAAGATTACGAGATAAGAATTTGAGTCAATTACCAGGACCTGAACAAGGCATGTCCTAAAGATGATTTTCCACTGCCCCATATCGGTCTGCTCATTGACAGAGTGGCAGGGTCTAGTGTAATTTTAGTTACATATTTGTATGTAGGGTATTGTCAGATACGAGTGAATCCATCAGATAAGCTGAAGAATTCATTCATCATCGAATAAGGTACCTTTTGTTATACTATGATGCCATTTGGGCTGAAGAATGTCGATGCCACCTATCAGAGGATGGCTATCATGACATTTCACTATCTAATGTATAAAAACATTAAAGTGTATGTCGATGACATGGTTGTCCACGCTAGGGACGGGCCAAGTCACCTAATTGCCCTCGAGCAGTTCTTCTCCAGACTCCACCAGTACAATCTGAAACTTAATCTTGCTAAATGTGTCTTCGGGGTTCCATCTAGTATCTTCTTAGGCTACATGGTCTCCAAGAGAGGGATTGAGATTGATCCGTCAAAATTAAAATCCATCCTAGAGATGCAACCTACTAGAATAGAAAAGGAGATTGGGGGTTCTTAGGCCGCCTTCAGTACATCAATCAATTTGTTTCGCTGTGAGCAGACACCAGTGGACCGATCTTCAAGAAATTGAGAAAAGATGCCTTAAAGACTTGGGATGACCAGTGCTAGAAAGCCTTTGATAGATCAAAGCATATCTACGCAACCCTCTAGTTCTTTAGCCTCGAAGGCCTGGGAAGTCGCTTCTTCTTTATCTCTTAGTGATCGACGAGGCCATAGGGATAATGTTGGCGCAAGAAGCATCAGACTCTTATCAGGGAACACTATTTACTACCTGAGTAAATGTATGCTGGCTACATAATTGAAATACAGCAAGATTGAATAGTTATGTCTGGCCCTAACATGGGTATGCACCAAGCTTCAGCATTATCTATGCTCCTACACCACTCACGTCATCACTGACAAGAGCCCCTTGAAGTTCCTTATGGAGAGGTCGGCTCTAGATGGTAAAATGGCAAAATGGGTCACCATCTTTACAACTTTTGATCTGAAGTTTGTTGCAAAGAAGACAATTATAGGCAGTGTGATAGCGGATCACCTAGCCGCGTCTCCTGAGGATGTTGAAGTAGCAGATATTAGATTCCCAGATGAAGACATTCTCCAAATCTAGTCAGAAACATGGAAGATATATTTTGACGGGGCCACTAATTATCAGGGCTGCGGTGCCGGGGTAGTGATAGTAACTCCAAACGGGGAGTGACTACCTTTCAGTATGAAGTTGACATTTCAAGTCATCAATATCAAAGCGGAATACGAAGCATGCATCGCCAGACTACAGACAACATTGAGCATTCAGATCAAGTGTCTAACGGTCTATGGAGATTCCATCCTGATAGTCTTCAAGCATTAAAAAAAGTGAAAAATCATAGAACAGTGCCTGGTTCCTTACCTTCAGCACCTCAACCAGTTACCTCAGCAGTTTGAAGAACTATCATTTCACTATTTACCCCGGGCTAAGAATCAGTTCGCCAATGCACTGGCTACTCTTGCCTCCGTGGTTGATGCTAGCCCAAACATGGTTATGAAGCCTTTGAATATCTAGAATCACCAATAGCCAGCCTACTACTGCAATCTCCAACTCGCCAATGGTAAGCCGTGGTTTTGTGATATCCAGACTGGTTAGAAAAGGAAGAATACCTCGAGGGTGCCTCTAAATCTGACAAGAGAACTCTTCGGGAATTCTCAAAAGGCTACTTCTACAAAGATGGTATTCTATATAAGAGGACATGGAATCAGGCACATCTCAGGTGCGTAACAAAAGAAGAAGCTTAGCAGATAATGGAACAGGTACATAACGGAGAAGAAGGCCCCCACATGAATGGAATGACTCTAGCCCATAAGATTACCAATCAGGGTTACTATTGGCTTACTATGTAATTAGATTACGCCTATTTTGTCCAGAAATGTCATAAATGCCAGATTTATGCTAAACTCTAGAAAATTTCCCCTATAGCTCTTCATCCTATCTCTACACCATGGCCCTTTGCGACATGGGGAATTGATGTGATTGGCAGAATCACCCCTAAGTCATCTAATCAGCATGAGTATATCTTGGTAGCCATTGACTACTTCACTAAGTGGGTAGAAGCTGCTTCTTACCATGTCTTGAACTCGAGAAAGGTAGGTTAGCTCATCCAGACGAACGTCATATGCAGATATGGAGTTCCTTTCGAGATCATATCAGATAATGGGTCTCACTTCTGTGAATACTCAAATTTTGAGGCTCGAAAAGCCAGTTTTCCCGGACTGCAAATAGTCCGGCCGGACCGGAGGCCATTTTGGAAATTTACCGGAAGTATGCCAATATGGTACTTAAAACGTCCGGGACGTCGCGAGGATCGCGGAACTGGTCCCGGAATATTTTTTGAAGGTCCGAAACTCCCGAAAAAGCCTCCGGAACGTAAAATTAGAAAGTCCGCCGGCCGCGGCGGTGGCAGCAGCCGCCCTTCACGCCGCCGGCGACAGCGGCTCCGGCTACCGTACCCGGCGGCCGAGCCGCTGAGCCTCCGGCGGCCCAGCCGCCGAGACCCGGCGGCCCAGCCGCCGAACCCGGCCGCCGAGCCCGGCAGCCCAGCCGCCGAAACAGTCCGATTTTTGCTATAAATAGCAGCCCCGGGCCTCCTATTTTCGGCACTCAGTCTGTGTTGACGGACGCTCCTTCTCCCCTACGCTCCTTGCGATTCTTTACTGCTTTTCTGCATTTTTAATTTCAGATCTTATCGCTTTCTTGCCTTGTTACTTGGTCACTAAAATTAAATTAATTAAAATTCCCTTAACGTGGAGCTTAACCTGGAGTTAAGAAGTGGCCGTCGACTAAATCAGGTACATGAACTAAACTCTGCTTATTTAATTTTAGCACTTCATGCATGCTTCTCTTCTACTCCTAATAATTCTACAACTGCATAAATGCATTACATGTCATCATTAGGCAAATAAGCTGCCTCAATAAATAAATTTAGGCTAATGCCCGGTTAATTAATAATCGTGGTATTAAAGCCTAAAATCCGACAATATTGGCCTAAAAAGACCTAGTTAATCAATAACTACGGTTAATTGCCTTTATTTCGAACAGCCTGGCTTAAGTCCAATTAATCAATAATTGTGGCTAAAAAGCCTTAATCAATCACATGTTGGCAACAAATTGCCTACAATTAAATCAACCACATTTTGGCAACAAATTGCCCACGGTTCAATCAATTTTTGGCAAACAAATTGTCTATAAATTAGATTAACCACTTTTTTGCGACAAATCGCTTAAATCACAATTTTTGGCTAAAAGCCTTCAAACAATTGCTTTTGGCAAATAAATTGCCTTAAGTCAATCAATTTTGGCGACAATCGCCCAATCATCAACTTTTGGCAATAAATTGTCTAAATCAACTCATTTTGGCTAAAAGCTTTCAAATTAATCAATCTTTTGGCTAAAAGCCTTAAAATCAAGCATTTTGGCGACAAACGCCTAAATAATCACCTTTTGGCAAACAATTGCCTAAATCACTCTCTTTCTTGGCTAAAAGCCTTAATCATTTTGGCGACAAACGCCCAATCAATCAATTTTCGGCAACAAATTGCCTAAATCAATCTTTTGGCTAAAAGCCTTCAAATAAGCCCAAGCATCAATTTTTGGCGACAAATCGCCCAACAAAACATCTTTTGGCAAGAATAAGCCCAAACATCAATTTTGGCAATAAATTGCCCAATCAACATTTTTGGCATCAAATGCCTAAAAATCAATCAATCTTTGGCAAAAAGCCTAAACAAAATGCACAAAGCATACACACACTCATGCATAAAGCATCCCCATTCAAAAAGCCCTTCAAAGAAGGCCTACCGAACTACGTTGACTTTGATCTTCCATTCAAACGGAAGTACGTAGGCACGTTCGGGATTTAACCCCGAGTGACAAGTCGAAATCACATAAACATTTTTCATTGGTCCATTTACATCATTTACCCTGCAAAGTATTCATTCATTCATGGTTAGTTTATCAGCATGACATAGTCTCGGGATCCATCTCGGGTTTGCGCACCATGCCTTAGACATTGGGATAATTAATCTAATAATTAGGTTAATTAAAAATGGAGTCACTTAGGGTTTTTTCCTAGTTTACCCTAAAATAATTAAACAAGGTGGCGACTCACACATCACGTGCATTTCTTCCTTAGTCACATGCATTCACATTGCATCGATATTTTGGGGAGGGGTTCACAGTTTGGCGACTCTGCTGGGGACAACTATGTAATCTTTTTGCATAAGTGGACTACGATTGCTGCATAGACTAACCTGCCCTGCTTTAGGGCATTATTTTAATATGCTTTGTTTTGCAGGGTACCCTAGCACGAATCAAGTGTTCTTTCTTTAAGAATACTTGATGAGGAGATTTGAACTTAATTGACAAATTTGATTAAAACATTTAAATTTGTTGATTTATTTGCACGATTGAGAATCTTTTTCTCCATTGCATAAAAAATGAATTTCAAATGAATTTTTTCTCTCTCTGTTCAAACTTCTGAGTCTGGATAGCAAGTAGCGCTGATCGGCAGGTCTCTTTGATTATGTCGACGGACAGCCAAAGCGTCCTCCCTGTTACCGCAAACCATCCCTAATCCTTTTGGGGATGGCCCATGGGTATGCGTACTGTTGGACCCACGCGAAACTCTTTGTTTCACATGTGGTTAGGTATATCCATACTCAAGGTTCAAGGGTCCCTTATAAGCCAATTCTCTATTTGTGTCATAGCCTATAGAACCTATCCTTTAGGACTGTATGCACCCAATGATACGAATCATATCATCAAACGAAGTATGACGTGATGTTGTGCGCATTCATGACATATCATCTCATTAAAAAGAACATTCCATTTCAAAAGCTGGAAAATCACACTTTGGTCCCTGAGGCCTGAAAAATCACATTTTGGTCCCTGAGACCTGAAAAATCACATTTTGGTCCCTGAGACCTGGAAATTACATTTTGGCCCCAAAGGCCCAAAAACTCACATTTGGCCACAGAAGCCCGAAAATTCACAATTTGGCCCCAAAGGCCCAAAAATTCCTAATTTGGCCCCTAAGGCCCAAAAATTCCCATTTTTGGCCCCTAAGGCCCGAAAATTTCCAATTTGGCCACAGATGCCCAAAAATTCACAATTTGGCCAAAGGCCCAAAACAATTCCCGATTTGGCCCCAAAGGCCCAAAAATTCCCATTTTTGGCCCCTAAGGCCCGAAATTTTCGGATTTGGCCACAGAGGCCCAAAAGTTCACAATTTGGCCCTTAAGGCCCAAAAATTCCCATTTTTAGCCCCTAAGGCCCGAAAATTTCCAATTTGGCCACAGAGGCCCAAAAGTTCACAATTTGGCCCTTAAGGCCCAGAAATTCCCAATTTGGCCCCAAAGGCCCAAAAATTCTCAATTTGGCCTAAGGCCCAAAAATTCACATCTTGGCCACAAAGGCCCAAAAATTTACGTTTTGGCCCCAAAGGCCCAAAAATGCCCAATTCGGCCACAGAGGCCTAAAAATTTCCAATTCGGCCACAGAGGCCCAAAGATTTCCAATTTGGCCACGAAGGCCCAAAAGTTCAAGTTTTGGCCACAGAGGCCCAAAAATTCACATTTTGGCCCCTAAAGCCCAAAAAAAAAAATTTTTTTTCTTTGAGAACTTATGGCCTTTCGAAAAGTCGAGGTGTCCAGCCCTAAGCACTCTACCTTACATATCACATCCCATTGGGTCCTACCCTAGGTGTCCTAGCATACCAACATTACCCTATCTCACATACCCTATGAAAACACCTTATATAGGATAGTCTAATCATTTTGACTATGTCCTTTTACAGGTACCCGTCCAAAGACCACCTGTACCCGAAACACCAACTGAGCTCTCACCCACAAGCCTAACAACCCCGACTGCACCAATGGCATCACTTACTGACATCCAAAACCTCATTGAACAACTGGAAGCCAGAATGGAGGCTAGAATGAATGAGGCATTGGCCGCCCAAAGGACTGCCCTAATAGCTGAACTAGGTGGTGGTAATGGGAATGGGACTTCCACTGGGGGAAGTGGACCTGCTACCTCCAATCAGGGTCCTGCTGCTGAACTGACAAACCCTGCCCTTAACCTGGATGACATGCCCTCTGGAACTGCTTCTGAGCTGGAAGCTCAGAAAATGAGAGAGAGGCTGGAATTGTTGGAAAGGTCTATTACTGCCCTCAAGACACACAAGGAAGTGGTGGACATGGACTCCTTGTCCTTGTTCCCCAAAGCAAGACTACCAACCAAATTTAAAATGCCTAATATCGACAAGTTTGATGGAACCACCTGTCCCAAAACGCACCTGAAAATGTATGTGGGTGCCCTTAACCCGTTTGGCCTGAACAGCGAGCTCCTTGCTCAGTTGTTTCAGCAATCTTTGACTGGTGCTGCATTAAGATGGTTTGTAAGCTTGGATCGTTCCAAAATGAAGAATTGGGAGGACATATGCAATGCTTTCAACACGCAGTACCATTATAATATCGAAGTGGATGTTACCCGGAGGGAGCTGAAAACCACTAAACAAAAGAACAATGAGCCCTCCTCCTCGTTCCTTTCGAGGTGGAGAGCCAAAGCTGCTCAAATGATCAACCGACCCGCTGAACAGGAACAAGTTGACATAATAATCAAGAATTTACTGCCTGTCTACCAGTCACAGCTTCAAACACAGTACTTGCCTACGTTCCAATCGCTCATTGCGACTGCAACTAAGGTGGAAGACTTAATCCAGTTGGGTCAACTCAAAGAAGACTCATACAAGAAGCCGAATCATGCTGGACTTTGAAAAACCGTCTACAAGACCTGGTTGACAATGGGTCCATCATCCCCAAGAGCAAGCTGAACATCAACCAATCCCTTGCCTAACCATGGGATTAATGCAAAAAAAAAAAAAATTGCTGAACAAGAATCGTTCGATCCTTTCGAACTTTTCTTAGAAATGAATGAAGTTTGTGTCTGAGAAGGTTGAAATCAAACCTCCAAAAGAACAAAGGAATTGTTCAAGACCAACAACAACATGTCTGATCAATTGAAGCATCGAGAAGAACAAAGTCACTACAGTCAATCCAATCCTAGTCCATCACAGTCCACCTAGAGTCTATCTTTTAGGGTCTAGTTTTTTCTTTTCATTTTCATTTCCATTCAAGTTTTCATTCAATTCAGATTTGTAAATCTAAGTGTCTTTTGTACACAAATTTTGTCTTATCAATAAAAAGGGATCAGTTTACGTTTCAATCATGTTTATACTCTTTCCCTATCCTTTCCTGTAAAAGCACAAAAAAAAAATCGAAAAAAATAATAAAAAAAAAATGATGACAAAAAAAAAGATAATAAAAATTGGCAAAGGAAAATGCATTCATTTGCTCTGCATCAATCAAAGCTGGGGGCATCCTAAGAAGCACCATCAAAGGGAAGTTTTGAAGGGTAATCATGGAAAGGATCCAGCAAAGGGTACGCAAGACTTCAAACAGTACTGAGGCAAAGCCGATTGAAGGGGTTAGGGCCAGAATGGTTTCTCCGAAAACCCAGGAATGGAAGATGCTCCGACAGAGAGGTGTCTGAATTTTGAGCTAAAAAGCGACAGAATAAAGAAGTTATGTTTGGAATTGGGTTGGGTCTGCACGAAGTCGCAATGCTATCCATACACTACTCAAGTCATCTCAGAATCAAGTTGCCTCGAAATTCTTTATGGAGAGGCTGCTTCTAAGCAAACAAGCAAAAGAAAAAATGGATCAAAAGGAACTTCTGCACAAAAGAAAGAAATCAAGGACAAAGCTATAGGAAATCAAGTTGCCAAAAACGGGTCAACTGCAAGTTCTCCATTAAATTCAAGCCCATCAAGGGTAGATGACAAATCATTTCAGCCATAAGGACAAAGACCAAGCGGCTGCTCACATTTTGAAAAAGCAAGTTAAGAGAAGCAGTCATTTCCACAAATTGGATGACAGCAAACACCTTGAAAATCAAGCGCCAAGCATGGCACGAGTACAAGTGTCCTTATAAACAAGGATCATTTCTCCTCAAAATTCCTTATGGAGAGGAGAACCATTGAGGAAATAAGTTTCAAATTCAGAGGAAGATAAAGTTCAAGAAAAGAATCAAATTAACCTCAAGAATTTAAACATGGCGAAGCCACAAACTCAAAGCATAAAAGCTTCTTCAACACTCAACCCACTCAAGTTACCACCACAATGTGGGTATTCAAAACTCTTTGTGATGAATACAAGTCATATTTCAGTCAACCAGTGGTAAAACCACTACAACAACAAAGTCAGATTCACCTAGAGTCATCACTATCATACGAGCTCGAGTCAATAAGTTGATTCAACATCATCAAAGTCGGGAATGAATCCCGTAAAGACATCAAGCCGGGAAGGAATCCCGTGAAGAAATCAAGCCAGAAATGAATTCTGCATCAACATCAAGTCGGGAAAGAATCTCGCAAAGACATCCAGTCGGGAAGGAATCCCGCTAAGACATCAAGCCGGGAAGAAATCCCGCGAAGAAATCAAGCCGGGAAGAAATCCCGCGAAGAAATCAAGCCGAGAAGAAATCTCGCGAAGAAATCAAGTCGGGAAGGAATCCCGAAGAAATCAAATCGGAAATGAATTCCACAATCAGCATCAAGTCGGAATTGAATTCTGCCCCAACAGCAAGTCGGAAATAATTTCCGCACCAAGTCGGAAATAAATTCCGCACTAAGACGGAAAGGAATTCCGCACTAACATCAAGACGGAGATGAATTCCGCACCAGCCGAGCACGAAGTTTGCATCCCGGAAGGAACTACGAAAGACCTGATTCTCCCCATCCCCCGAAGAGTTCTTGGAGATACGTAGGCAGCCACAAAGGCGCGGTCACAAACATAAGTTTGCATCATAAATAGCATTTTCTCTTTGCCAATAAAAAAAATAATAATAATAAAAAAAAGAGAAAAACCCGCTAAGTCGAAAACCCGAAAAGGGCGACTTAGGCAAAAATGGGTAGCCCACTAGGCTGAAAACCCGAAAGGGCGGTCTAGGCAAAAGCTAGGGCAAAGAGCCTGCTAGAGTCGAAAACCCGAAAGGGCGGCTACTAGGCAAAAGTTAAGGTAAAAAAAAAAAAAAAAACAAACAAACAAAAAGTGCTTTCATAGGTCTCTTTGGGAGTATATCAATCATTTTTTTTAAGAATCACTGAGTTCCTTACAAGAAAATTTTGAGTCTCTAAATCGAGTCTCGAATGAGTCTCTAAAAATCAAGTCTCCATCACTAGTGGTCATTCCACAACGAGTCACAAAAAATCGAGTCATTCTCAAAAGTTCATTTTGAAAGCGTCACTCTTTGAGTCATTCCTCGAAAAAAAAGAGAGAGAGGAAAATGTCAATTCAATCCCCGGGGTTTCCAAAACGACCCTAAGAAATGGCAAACATAAGCGTTGAGAGGTAATTCTTTAATACCTCATCTCCACTCGGACCATCGTTTCTTCGATCCTTTCAGACGAGCGTGTCATCCACATTATCCGTTTCCTCGAGTCATATAAGTGGCTTTGTTCTCTTTGATTCCTCAATCGATTGGACAAGTACAACACCAATGTTTTGGAGTATTCCATGGTCAGCACCATTCTGGGGGCAAGAAGTGATAAGAACCTTCACCATTCTCCCATCACAGAAGTAATCACGAAATTTTTTAGTCTTTCATTAAGAAAAAAATTCTAATAAGGGCATCAATTCTCTCAAGCAGGGGGCAAAATCCTCCAAGTCGGATTCAGGGGCAAGTGTTATGAAAAAAAGACATGCGCCACCCAGGGTGAAACCCAACCATCGTCAAATCCAGGGTAGAACCCGGTTAATGGTTAACCTTTTTTACATAAAACCTAGGTGAAACCCTAACCAATAACCAACCATTTTCCACCCAAAACCAAGCCGTTTGATCATTTCGACTTTAGGTGGACCCTTGGTTCTCAAAGAAAAAAACAAAAATAAAACAAATCTCTTTTCAGGCCCTCACTAAGAGGCAAAATCTCTTTTCAAGCCCTCATTAAGAGGCAAAACATCTTTTCAAGCCCTCACTAAGAGGCAAAACATCTTTCCAAGTCCTGTAAGAGGCAAAATCTCTTTTCAAGCCCTTTAAGAGGCGAAACATCTTTTCAAGCCCTCACAAAGAGGCAAAACATCTTTCCAAGTCCTCAGAGAGGCAAAATCTCTTTTCAAGCCCTCATTAAGAGGCAAAATTTCTTTTTAAGTCCTCTAAGAGGCAAAATTTCTTTTTAAGTCCTCAAAGAGGCAAAAACATCTTTAAGTTGCAAACATAAATCCATGCATTTGATCATTTCAAAAAAAAAAGAAAAAAAAAGGGCAGGGTTTTCTTCTCTGCCCATCCTCAAAATTTGCTCCTTCAGACATCCACTGGCTCTCATAAATCATTTTTATGATAGCCAGTGGGGGACAACTGTGAATACTCAAATCTTGAGGCTCGAAAAGCCAGTTTTCCCGGACTGCAAATAGTCCGGCCGGACCGGAGGCCATTTTGGAAATTTACCGAAAGTATGCCAATATGGTACTTAAAACATCCGGGACGTCGCGAGGATCGCGGAACTGGTCCTGGAATATTTTTTGGAGGTCCGAAACTCCCGAAAAAGCCTCCGGAACGTAAAATTAGAAAGTCCACCGGCCGCGGCGGTGGCAGCAGCCGCCCTTCACGGCGGCGGTAGCCGCTATCGCCGGCGGCGGCAGCCGCTGGCGACAGCGGCTCCGGCTATCGTACCCGGCAGGCCAGCTGCCGGCCACCGGCGGCCCAGCCGCCGGTCTCCGGCGGTCGAGCCGCCGAACCCGGCTGCCGAGCCCGGCGACCCAGCCGCCGAAACAGTCCGATTTTTGCTATAAATAGCAGCCCCGGGCCTCCTATTTTCGACACTCAGTCTGTGTTGACGGACGCTCCTTCTCCCCTACGCTCCTTGCGATTCTTTACTGCTTTTCTGCATTTTTAATTTTAGATTTTATCGCTTTCTTGCCTTGTTACTTGGTCACTAAAATTAAATTAATTAAAATTCCCTTAACGTGGAGCTTAACCTGGAGTTAAGAAGTGGCCGTCGACTAAATCAGGTACATGAACTAAACTCTGCTTATTTAATTTTAGCACTTCATGCATGCTTCTCTTCTACTCCTAATAATTCTACAACTGCATAAATGCATTACATGTCATCATTAGGCAAATAAGCTGCCTCAATAAATAAATTTAGGCTAATGCCCGGTTAATTAATAATCGTGGTATTAAAGCCTAAAATCCGACAATATTGGCCTAAAAAGACCTAGTTAATCAATAACTACGGTTAATTGCCTTTATTTCGAACAGCCTGGCTTAAGTCCAATTAATCAATAATTGTGGCTAAAAAGCCTTAATCAATCACATGTTGGCAACAAATTGCCTACAATTAAATCAACCACATTTTGGCAACAAATTGCCCACGGTTCAATCAATTTTTGGCAAACAAATTGCCTATAAATTAGATTAACCACTTTTTAGCGACAAATCGCTTAAATCACAATTTTTGGCTAAAAGCCTTCAAACAATTGCTTTTGGCAAATAAATTGCCTGAAGTCAATCAATTTTGGCGACAATCGCCCAATCATCAACTTTTGGCAATAAATTGTCTAAATCAACTCATTTTGGCTAAAAGCTTTCAAATTAATCAATCTTTTGGCTAAAAGCCTTAAAATCAAGCATTTTGGCGACAAACGCCTAAATAATCACCTTTTGGCAAACAATTGCCTAAATCACTCTCTTTCTTGGCTAAAAGCCTTAATCATTTTGGCGACAAACGCCCAATCAATCAATTTTCGGCAACAAATTGCCTAAATCAATCTTTTGGCTAAAAGCCTTCAAATAAGCCCAAGCATCAATTTTTGGCGACAAATCGCCCAACAAAACATCTTTTGGCAAGAATAAGCCCAAACATCAATTTTGGCAATAAATTGCCCAATCAACATTTTTGGCATCAAATGCCTAAAAATCAATCAATCTTTGGCAAAAAGCCTAAACAAAATGCACAAAGCATACACACACTCATGCATAAAGCATCCCCATTCAAAAAGCCCTTCAAAGAAGGCCTACCGAACTACGTTGACTTTGATCTTCCATTCAAACGGAAGTACGTAGGCACATTCGGGATTTAACCCCGAGTGGCAAGTCGAAATCACATAAACATTTTTCATTGGTCCATTTACATCATTTACCCTGCAAAGCATTCATTCATTCATGGTTAGTTTATCAGCATGACATAGTCTCGGGATCCATCTCGGGTTTGCGCACCATGCCTTAGACATTGGGATAATTAATCTAATAATTAGGTTAATTAAAAATGGAGTCACTTAGGGTTTTTTCCTAGTTTACCCTAAAATAATTAAACAAGGTGGCGACTCACACATCACGTGCATTTCTTCCTTAGTCACATGCATTCACATTGCATCGATATTTTGGGGAGGGGTTCACAACTTCCAGAAAGAGGTCTCCACTCTTATGACAAAATACAAGATTGAACACCATCGATCTTCACCCTACAGGCCCTAATGGAGTGGTTGAAATGGCAAATAAGTCCATCAAGAACATTTTATGGAAGATGATTCACAATCATACGAATTGGCATGAGTATCTATCATTTGCCTTGTGGGGAAACAAAACCTCCATTGGGATGCTAACCGCGGCGACACTTTACTCACTAGTGTACAGGATGGAAGCAGTCCTCCACATTGAAGTTCAGATCAGATCATCTAGTGCCATGAGATAAAGTCAGGTTCCTAAAGCAGAGTGGGCATAGAATTACCACGACTAGTTGAATGCAATTGATGAGAAAAGGCTAGAGGTTCTTAATCAGATTCAGTGCTACAATAGAGGATAGCCAGACATTTCAATAAGAGAATCAGAGATCGAAAACTAGAAGAAGGGTGTCTTGTACTCAAGGAAATCAAAGCTCCTATACAGGACCTTCGGGGTAAATTCAGGCCGAACTGGGCAGGCCCCTACATATTGAAGAAAATCCAGCATCATCTTATTAGATATAGATGGCAATGAGTTCACCAATCCATGTAACTTGAATCAGCTGAAAAGATACTTTGTGTGAGTGTATTTAGGAATTAACACCAGAATTATTGTCCCCTTTAAAGTCACTGTAAAACAAACTACGATGACTTGACTCCTGGAAATCTGTTCGAAAAGTATGGGATACATAGGTAGCCCAGCCTGTGGGTGCGATCACAATAATATAAAAATATATTTTTGTCCTTTTTTTCATGAAAATTTCAAATTTTCTATGCTAATTAAAAAGAAAAAAAAGAAGAAAAAATTAAAAGCTAAATTGAAAACCTGGAAAGGGTGGTTCAGGTAAAAACAGAATAACTAAGTTGAAAACTTGCAAGGGCAAGCGGCTTAGGAAAAATCATAAAAGCTCGCTAAGTTGAAAACCCGAAAGGGCAGCTTAGGCAAAAGTCAGGGCAGCCTGCTAAATCAAAAACCCACAAGGCGGTTTAGGCAACGCATGTTCAAAAGTAGCAATCTTATGAAGGATAAACTGAGTTTCCTTTCATGATCAAAAGTGTCAACATGATTCTCTTTTTACATATCCCAAATCAGTACAAGTTATGTAAAAAACAAATCATGGGTCAGTGTCCTATCTCAAAGCTCTCATAAAAATACAGGCAGAGTCAAGATTAGAAAAAAAAAAAATCCTACCCTATCTAGATAAGGTTAGCATGCATACATGATTCTCTTTTTACATATCCTAAATCAGTACAAGTTATGTAAAAAACAAATCACAAATGTCCTATCTCTTAGGCAAAAATCTCTGTCATCTATCTATTTGTATCTATCATCTATGTCTACAATCTAGAGTATCAAAAATCCAAAAGTGTCAACTAAACCCTTTATACATCATGGGTCAGTGTCCTATCTCAAAGCTCTCATAAAAATACAGGCAGAGTCAAGATTAGAAAAAAAAATCCTACCCTATCTAGATAAGGTCAGCATGCATCGGAGTGCTAGGTATCTCATCTATGTTGCTTCGGATGGGTGTCCCTTGAGTCATCAGAATCCTCAGGATTAGCTTGTTGGGTAGAGTCTAGGGTCGTCCTAGTTGTCACCTCAAGTCTGATGTTTATGTCCTGAGTTAGAGTCGCTCTATGCTCTCCCTCCCGGTCGCCAAGCTCGGCAATCCACCAAGCTTCATAAGCAGCAGTCTTGCCCCTAGTAACTCTAGCCTCTACTACATGAGCCGCTCTGGACTAGCTACCCAATATGGCCACAGTAACTTTGGGAGAAATTAGTGTGTCCTGGTAAAGAGCTCCAGCTAGTGGGAACCCTTAAGTGTGTACCATCTGTCTCATCAGCTTAGAACCCGGATACAAGGTGGTATGGTCCATACCAAGTAGATAAGGCATATGGAACACAGCTGACCGTACTAGAAACCTCTTAATAACATCATACCAATCACACCTCCATAAGATCTGATCTAGCCTTAGAGCCAATAACTACTGTGGCCACTCATCCTTAAACCCGAGCCTCACCATGATCGTCTCAATCTATATTCTACTGGCTCATAAGGATGACATCATGGTGGCTCAACCACCTTCAAATGGTTCCTTAACCGGACTTTCAAGATCAGACATTGAATCGAAAATATAAGATAAAGTAGGCATTCATATGCAAAACCCCCCCTTAAATAGATTCAGCTATACCTCAGCCTAAACACTTAAGTTTTTTCCCTGAAAGCATGCAAAATTAGACTTTACCCCCACTCTCTAAATCCTAAATAGGCATCCATATGCAATTACTCTGAATACATGGTTACTCAGAATCTAAGCCTTTTTTAGAAAGCACCCTAACCTAAATCAAACACAAAGCCAACTGGTTCAGGAATGCTTACCTGAAGCAGGATTGGGCTAGTTGACCAGACTCCGTCCACTCTATAAGCTCGGTTGAGGCACAAAATAGTCTCCGCTAAAGCCATGCTATCTGTCCCGGCTACTCGCTCCATCTGAAGGACTAGGTTAGCCACCCTCAAGTCACCCCAATCAACTGGGCGAGCCAGTACACAAGTGCTCACCAAATAGAAGATTAGAGCTCGGGTCCTAAACCTTTGAAACTCTAAATCCATAAAATTGAGTTGGTCCAGATACCACTTAATAATCCCAGCTAAATCAGCTTGGTCATCTACCACGAACTCCCTAGCCTCCTCCACAGATAAACCCAACATCCTCATAAAGCTCCTAAAAAATCAAGTCTTGGTCGGTGCACCCACCGGAGCCCTCTCAGAGTCGCTACCCAATAAAGCCGTAAACTCCTTGTATGTTAAGCACATCTCCTAGTAGTGCATGACAAACCGAAATACGTGAGTTTGTAGATCCCATAGATGCGGGCATATGTCTAGAAAAGCCCGGTCGATCGACAAACCTCTCAAAGTAACTAATGAAGCCATGACATATTGGTTCAAATTCATTTTCTCAACCTTTTCTAGATTCTTGGTCCATTTTTGCATGCCATAACTAATGAACGGCTCCATTTTCAGGCACAGTGCTTGAAATTTCAAAAAAATCAGGCTCCGGGGAGCAAAATAACATCGTTTTGAGGCCATAAATGGGGTATTTAAAGGGTCCAACCACCTATTACAAAAAATGTGGTGGTACCCATTTGCCAAGAATTGGTACCGACAAGCGTGTCGTTGGTATCGATGGGATGGATCGGTGATCACCCAATCGGTACTAATCTTAAGGACCTCAGTACCTATCAGGGAACCTCGATATTGATCCTCCTTTGATTTTGTTCTAAAATTGAATTTTCTAAAAAAAAAACCCTTGTTTCTTCAATGATTTTCTTAGATAGTAAAATACGATTTCAGATAAAAAATCGACTACTTTGCAAAAGCTGGCATTTTTGGAATGCAAAATAGATATCCTTATTCGCTCGAAAGTCGGTGCTTTTAGACCATAAAAACCCTTAGACCGCAACTAAGTATTTTCAAAATTGATTTTGGTAAATCGAGCTCAAAATCTCTGAAAAACACCTCAAAAATTAAGCTGAATATCAAAAATGGCACTCATGCATCATGCATAACACTCTATTTACTAACCATGAATTTCAGGTCAAAAAGTCAAAGTAGAAGAAACATGTAGTTCAGTGCAAGCTCAAATAGGATAGTTGGTGCCAAAAGTAAGAAGAAACAGGCATTTCATTACAAGCTCAAACAGGGCAGCCAGTGCCAAAAGTAAGAAGAAACAGGTAGTTTAGTGCAAGCTCAAATAGGGCAGCCAGTGCCAAAAGTCAGAAGATCAGGTCAGTCATTGTCAAATTCAGAAAATAGGGCGATTAATGTCAGTATCAGAAAGGATAGTGCAATTCGGTGCAAACTCAAACAAGGCAATCAGTACTGAATCCTGAAATAAGTAATTTAGTGTAAGTTCAAACAGGGTAGTTATTGCCAAATTTAGAAAACAGGGGAATCAGTGCTAGTAGTAGAAAGAACAGGCAAGCCATTTCAAAATCAAACAATTCAAGAACAAGCAAGTCAATGAAAAATCAAACAATTCAAAACAGACAAATCAGTGCAAAGTCAGACCATTCAAGCATTCATTGTAGAATAATAAAGAAGAACAAGTAGATTAGACTTGCGAAAGTAAAATCTGATACTTTGACAAAATAGCAGTGGCTAAATTTTTCAAAGAAGATGTTGCTATCAAAGCAATACTAGCCCAAAATGTGCTACACAGTTAGTACCTAGACTACTTGAGCATAAAATTAAAGGACTATCCTAAAAAAGTAAGAAAAATAAAAGCAAGGGCCTAAGGTCTCATCGAGGTCTAAGCTCATCTCGCAACATCCTGTTTTGAACCTCCAAGAAGCTCTCGTGGGTTAAGGCCTCAAACAGTGCCCTGCGGAGCTGACCGACCAAAACCATTGTGCCCTCACACAGCTTGGCTGAGGTTGCATAATTAAATGACATTTCAGAGTTAGGAAAAATTACATCGAAATTGGAAATTGAACAAATCAGGGAAAATAAAAAAATACTGGCACGCCTTCAGGGTAGACTGGCCAATGGTCTGGGACATCATTCGGCAACATATATAAGTCCATGCCAAACTGGGTGACATACCTTACTCGCTGCGTGCCCACAGTTAGAAGGTCTGGCACCTCTAGAGTGGAACCTCTACAGCTCGATCCCACTTAGATGGCAATGGTGAGCCCCTCTCCTGGTCTGCTCGCCTCATTGGTGGCGAAGTGGGGAAAGTATCCATACTTCACTCGGGCTCACTAAGTGGCGAATAAGTGGATATTGGTGATTGTGAACCCACTTTGGCAGAAACTAGGTAAGGAGATAGCTTGCCAAAAAAGAAGGAAGCAAGAGAAGAGAGGAGAATATGTAGGGAAAATGGGCCGCCACCACCCCTCCCCTATTTATAGAAAATGGGGAGGACAAGCCTCGTCCTTGCCCGAAAATCAGACCTTTGAGACTCATCTAGAATTAGAACTTTGCACGGTTTTAACATAAACGACCACAATAGATTTCCAAACACAGTGGTACCTTTTGATGTGACAGACATTTATAGAAAGAACCTAGAAAATGTTCTCAACATCAGACGAGATTTTCACAGGATGTTCCAGACATCGCCATGACTTGCCAGGTATGGTTTTTAGACAAAATTCCTTTTAGAAGTGCTAAAATCGGGGGTCTGAAAGATCAGACCTTGATAAACTCTGATCTCTCAGTGTGGGCAAATTGTTGATCATGATTTTAACACCAGATTCCAGAAAATTCTATTACGGTTTCAACGGCGTGAGAATCAGCGTGATCAAACTTCATTTGAGCCTTGAACAGACTCTTGGAAGCCCGAAAATCCCAAAATCAAGGTCCAAGGGCAGTATAGTAATTTGCCATGATCGCGCCGGCACTGATTAGCCCCATATTGGTACCGATCTGATGTTTGCTGAGCAACTCCATGAGCATTACTTTGGAGTACATCGATATCGATTTTTAGGTGCTTGGTACCGCCGTGTTTTCTGTTTAGCAGCCCTTTGGCCTAAAAAGGCACTCTCCCCCTCATTTTCAAGCACCTCTTATTGCTTGATCGAAAGCTTCCCAAGCTTCAACGACTCTCATTCTCCCTCATGAACGATTCTAAGGCAATATAGTCCAACCTTGCTCTTTTTCCTTAGTTGAGTTAAGGCCCCACTTGGTTCTCAAAATTCAATCCTTTCGAATTTCACTCACACTTTGGTCTTCCTTAGACCAAAGCTATTAGTTGATTAATTTATTATTAATTAATCTAAGGATTAATTAATAATCTGTTAATTAACACTAGTATATAAGACTATAATAGGGTCCTCGTGCCCATCCTTAGCTTAACTGAAGAGAGACTCAACCTCTTTGGTCGTTTAACAATGTGGAGCTCCATCCGGCCGGGTAACAAGCACTAGGGTATAATTACTCAAGGTTAACCTTTGTTAATTAAGCCTGGTCCGTCCGACACCTTATAAATTATAAAGCTCGATCTGTCCGGCACAAAGCTCAATTCGTCAACAAAATCAATAAAACCAGTTTTCAAGCTAAGCCCGGTCTGCCCGTCACCCCTTAAGCCCACTCCATGAGTTGCACCCTCGAAACAGAACTCTGTGTGCCCTGATCCTTATACAAACAAGGTACGAAGGCATATCTAGGATTTCAGCCTAGGTAGCGGCCCCCGGCCAAACTGATCGGTCGAGACGTAGGAGAATGTGTCGCTCGACCTAGAATCCTCGATAAAAGAGGCTAGAGTCAGGCTCCCCTCTGAATTACAACATTTATTTCTTTTAATTCACTATATTCTTGATATTGTCATGCATTATGAGTATGATCATGCATCGGTAATCTAAAATTCAAGCAAAACACCGATTTTGATTTCTCAATTAAATACCCAAACCATTGATTCATTTCGATAAGAAGCGAAAAACTTAGTCCTCGAACCTAATAATTCGAGGCTAGTGCATTTTATCCTTGTGGCAAACTAAAATGGACTCAATCACGAGGTTTTTTTCCTTAGTCAAAGTTGCAACTCTAACACACCACCCACAGTCAAAGTGCTCTAAAGAGCCAACCCGACATCACTTAAGCGCTGAACCAAGCCATAATCTGGTAATCAACCTAATCATAACCAAAAAGAACCATAAGAAGTTCCTATCAATTTTTGTGATGAACCGACCAACGGGACCGTCTGGTCAGACTCCGTCCTTTGGATTTTTTCCATGCCACTCGGGAGGGGGCTCACAACTTGCAATATTTTTTAAATAGATGTTGATTTTGTTTCTTCTAAATTGATATCAATGTAATATTCATGTATTGTTAAAAGAATATTACATTGAACTAAATTTAGTTCATTATTGTTAAAAGAATATTATTTTAAAATAGCATATCAATTTAGTTCATTATGAACTTGTATTAAAAGTTCATTATGCTATTTTATCTCGGTCTACAAGAGCAAAGATTGAAAAGGTGAAAGAACAATTGAAAGTTAAAATAAATATAATGAATGACTTGATGAATATCATTCAGAACTAAGTCTTTGCTCGAGTTCAACTATAAGAGTTGAAGAAGCGAGTATTTTTTATTTTTCATCTGATAGTGGTGATGATAAATTCCAAAAGTATTTACCTCATTGCATGCCAAGTTATTGTTAGTAAATTGAGATTATGATCTATATGTACATAATATATGTGTATGTCGCATATCCATTACGTAATAATAATTTTTATTATTAACTTAAAGAACAATCGATTAATGTTCATTATCGTTTCGAATTTATATTAAGTTAATTCCATTTTTGAATTTATTTGAGTTAGAAATCACACTGCATAACTATTTTGTCAAACTAGTTGATTTTATTTGATTGACAATATTTGCTATACTGCTCGTTTGATTTTTGTTTCAGCTTGGGCAAATAAATAATGTGTGGGTCCCATTTATATATGGCACAATGTTGCACTCCTTGATTACTCGCAAGTATACGGATCACAACGTAGTAATAAAAAGATTGATCCCACGAGGAACAGGTTATGTCCACTTTAATGCTTATCCTCAACACTTATGTTTACAACAATAAAATATGGAATGATTAAACTACAATCCTATTTAAATTAAAATTAAATATACTATTTAATTTGATAGATAAAAGTGTAGTAGGATTATTAAAAGAATTGATTATGCACTGGATTTTCTTTTTCTATAGCAAAACGTGTGACATGCAATAAATGATTCTTTAATCACCTATGGTAAAGTATAATTCAACTTCTTGGTATGGAATTACTCTATTTATTATATGTAACTCTACACACAACAAATGCCTTACTTTGTCATGTTGGCTCAAGGGTCAAATATTAATCTTGAGATTTTGATGATTAAAACAAAACAAATAAATTTAAATTATATTATTTGTGCTAATAATATTCTATGCAGATTACATATGGAAAGTAATAAATGAATAAGGCAAATCCTACAAATTCAAGGATTATGAAGACATTTGAAGACCCTAGTGTTAGAATTTTAGGATTCATTGTAGGATAGAGAGAACATTCAACTATAAGCACAAAAATCAATTTTCTCTCATCAAAATGATTTTTTGAAAATATCTCTTTAAAAATAAATCTTTTTTGTTCCTTAAATTTACTTTAAATTGTTTTTCGAACTCTATTAATATTTGGAATATTCAAATTACCTAAACCAAAGAGACTTTGTCTCTAGCACTTTTGGTAATAAGAATAAATCGAATAAAGATCTTATGCACTTCTTTTTCGGAAACAAAACCTTTTTGAAGATCCAAAAATCTTGATTTTATTTTCTTACCTAAACAAAGGAAGATTATATCTTAATTCGTTTTTGGTAAATAAATCCTTCGTAAAATATTTTTCAGATATTTACGTTCGAAAAATCTTTATTTTTAAGGAAAGAAAGATTGTCTCTTATTTGCTTACCAAAAAGATAGAATATTGACTCAAAAGTTTTGGTAACAAAGATTGCCGTATCCTTTAAATAAGGAAAGACGATATTCTGATTTGAGAAAGAGATATTCACTTTCTAAAAACGAGAGTCACAGCCCTCTCTTTATAAAGGCGTTTCGTTTTTGAAAGACGCGAACAAAAGGGTTTTTGTTTTAAGAGGATTCGTCCATTGATAAAAAATTTTATCTCTCAAAACTTTCTCTCTACGCCCTTGTTTCTTTTCATTTTAATACTTCACGTTTTATCTTTAAGAGAGAAAAGAAATTTTATAAACAATTTCTTTTGAAAAACAGTTCTGTTTTCACAATGATTTTCTAATCTGAAAAATTTTCTTGTGCTTATATTTGCATTTTTGTCTGTCTATTTAGATTCTGTAATCTTTAGTAGATAGGTTTTTATTTGATAAACATTTGTGTAATAGCTTAGGTGAGAAGCTATTGTGAAATAGGTTATCAAGCAACCTTCTCCATGAGAGAGATTCTAATGTCTTAAACTGAGTTTCTGTACTCTGCCAAAAACAGAAAGGGTTGAGGTTCTAGTTAACCTTTGGAAAATCTAGTGGGACAAAGGGTAGATCTAGGTGTTGATCTATTGCCTTGTACTGTTGGTTTGTCTCTTACTCTTGAAAAGAGATAACAAGTTGAGGATCTCAAGATGAGTCTTGGGGAGTGGATGTAGGCGAGTTAGTGTCGAACCACTATAAACCACTGTGTTGATCTTTTTATTTTCGGAAGTTCTGCTTGATAATATTTTACTCGCATTTCTGTTTATATTTTTTAGAAATGCTAAAGTTGTTAATATTTTGATGTTCTAATCTAAAATAAGTCTTATCTTTGCTGAACATTAGAACTCTGGACTTCTGCTCAGTGAATATACCAAGTTCTAAACGGTTCTTCTATTTACAGTATATTTCACTTCTTGGTTTTCTAATCAGTTTTCTAAACTTGATCAAAACTTTGTGATGCAGTTTAGATTTCGATAACTGTCTCTCACACAGTCTTTTATGATTTTCTAAACTTTATGAGGAAGTTCTAATCACAATTGCTTTCCGTCATAAAGCAGTTTCAATATTAAAATAAGACATTGTAAAGCAGTTCTAATTTATAACTGCACTTTGCAAAGTCTCTCTATTTTCTCTGAATAGAACATCGTGAGGTAGTTCTATTCAATAACTTATTTTCACAAGTTCATTATTTTTCCGCTGCACTTAGAATTCTGAGTTTTGTTTTAAAAGTTAAAACTTTATTTTTATTTTTGGAAAACCCAATTCACCCCCCCCCTCTTGGGTTGTGCCATACATGTATGGGACCCACATGTCAAATATTGAACCTAGTTCTTATTCTTTGATTATTTCAATAAGATAGATTTAACTTTGACAAAACAAGTTAAAGATTCATATGCAAATCCAACTAAATGAATTCTATCTCTTTGATCTTTACAAAATTATTTCTTTCTGAGAATATAATTAAGTAAACTTGATTAAATAAAGATCAAAAGATAACTTAAAAAACTTTTATTGAATGAAACCAAATAATATTGTTGCTTTGCATAGAAAAGTAATGAAGAACAACATATAAAAAGTCTTTAATAAAATAAGAGAAGGATATAAGTAATCAAACTTAAGCCTCTGGAGGATGTCACACCTCGAGGAACTCTTTGATGTTCTTTGCACAAACAATAATAAGTGACTCTCGTTGTGAACCCCTTCCCCAAATGTCATAGGCATGTGATGCATATGATGAATGAGAAGAAATACACGTGATGTGTGTGAGTCGCCACCTTGTTTAATTATTTTAGGGTAAACTAGGAAAAACCCTAAGTGACTCCATTTTTAATTAACCTAGTTACTAGATTAATTATCCCAATGATTAAGGCACAATCTACGAACCCGAGATGGATCCCGAGACTATGTCATGCTGATAAACTAACCGATGAATGAATGTTTTGCAAGGTGAATGATGGATTAATGAAATGTTTGAGTGATTTTGACTTGCCACCCGGGGTGAAATCCCGAACGTGCCTACGTACTTCCGTTTGAATGGAAGATCAAAGTCAACGTAGTTCGATAGGCCTCTTTTAGAGGGCTTTGAATGATATGCTTAATGCATGGGTGTGTGTATGCTTAGTGCATGATTTTGTGTATGCTTTGTGCATTTTGTGTGTATGCTTCATGCATGATTGTGTGTATGCTTCGTGCATGAGTGTGTATGCTTTGTGCATGAGTTTAGGCATTTTGCCAAAAATTGATTGATTTTTAGGCATGTTGCCAAAAATGTTGTTTTTAATGGCTTTTAGCCAAAATGATTTGATTTAGGCAATTGTTGCCAAAATGTGCGATTTAGGCGATTGTCGCCAAAATGGTTGATTTTAAGGCCTTTGGCCAAAATGGTTCAATTCTACGACTTTTAGTTGAAAAAGATTGATTTTAAGGCGTTTCGCCAAAATGGTTCGGTTTTACGACTTTTAGCCGAAAAAGGTTGATTTGTAGGCATTTTGCCAAAATGGTTCGGTTTTACGACTTTTAGCCGAAAAATGTTGATTTGTAGGCATTTTGCCAAGAAATGTTGATTTAGGCTTTTAGTCACAATTATTGATTAATTGGACTTAAGCCGGATTTGTTCGAAATAAGGCAGTTGAACCGTAGTTATTAATTAACTAGGCTCTTTTAGCCAATATTGTCGGATTTAAACTTTAATACCACAATTATTGATTAACCGGGCATTTAAGCTTAATCAAATTAATTTAAGACGGTTTATTTGTCTAAATGATGATGTGAATGCGTTTATGCAATTATAGAATTATTAAGAGTAGAAAAGAAGTATGCATGAAGTGCTAAAATTAAATAGGCAGAGTTTCGTTTACGTACCTGATTTAATCGTCGACCACTTCTTAACTCCAGGTTAAGCTCCTCGTTTAGGTATATTAATTAATTTTTAATTTTATTTAATTTTAGTGGTCAAATATCACAATAAAAATGCAATAAAAATTAAATTAAAATGCAAAAAGCGGTAAAGAAAACGCAAGGAGCTTGAGAGGGAGAAGGATTCGTCCGTCAAAACAGACAAGGCGCACCAGAAAATGGTTGAAAATGGCCTATTTATAGGCCATTTTCGGGTCCCGGGCGGCAGCTGCCGCCTAGGGGGGCTGGGCGGCAGGTGCCGCCTGGCTCGGTGGCAGGTGCCGCCCAGGAGGGCGGCAGCTGCCGCCCTGTCGGTGGGGCGGCAGGCCCCGCCCACGCTGGGCGGGGGGTGCCGCCTGGAGGCGGCAGCTGCCGCCCATTCGGTGGGGCGGCAGGCCCCGCCTGGTCTGGGCGGTAGGTGTCGCCAAGCTGGGCGGCAGGTGCCGCCCAGGGGCGTGGGGGGCCAGGCCCCCTCCTGTGCGGGGCGACAGGCCCTGCGCGTGCTGGGCGGCACGCCTCGCCCGCGCGGGCGATAGGCCCCGCGCGCGCTGGGCGGATGCCCCGCCCGCGCGGGGCGACACCCCGCGCGCTGTGCGACAGGCCCCGCCCGCGGGGCGGCAAGCCTCGCCTGCGCTGGGCGGCAGGCCTCGCCCGCGCTGGGCGACAGCTCCTTGCCCAGGAAGTGGGGCGGCAGGCGCCGCCGTGCCCGGCGGCCGGCGCCGCCGTGGCCGGTGTGGACACCGTGCCTCGCTCCGAGGGCCTTTTTGGGAGTTTCGAACCTCCGAAAAATATTCCGGGACCTGTTCCGCGATCCTCGCGATATTCCGGACGTTTTAAGTACCATATTGACATATTTTCGGTGAACTTCCGAAATAGCCTCCGGTCCGGCCGGACTGTTTGCAGTCCGGGAAAACAGGCTTTCTGAGCCTCAAAATTTGGGTATTCACAGTTGCCCCCCACCGTCGACCATAAAAATGATTTATGGGAGTCGGTGGTTGTCTGAAACGCAAATTTTGTAGGCGAAAACTGGACGCGTCCAGAAGACCCGCCTCTTGACTATTTGCTTATAAATAGCTTGAAAAAACTCATTTTCATTCATTCTAAACTTTCTAACCTAAGGAACTCTCTCAAATTCTCTCAACTTCTAAAGCTTCAAAATTCTTTTCTTTTTTTTTTTTTTTTTTTCATGGCTTCCTCTGATCTGAGCGGTGAGGAGTACCTGGGGTCTCTAGGGATCTCGCTTGACGAGGTCAACCTTACGGCGGACGCTAACACTCACGCCTCCGTAACTGGCATCTTTGCCCAGGTAAGCCTACCTTTATGGCATTATTATCATCTTTTTCAGGCTAAAGTTGGGAATTTTCGGGCCTTAGGCCGAATTGTGAATTTTCGGGCCTGTGTGGCCGAAAATGTGAATTTTGGGCCTCTGTGGCCTGATTGTGATTTTTCGGGCCTGTGTGGCTGAAAGTGTGAATTTTGGGCCTCTGTGGCCAGATTGTGAATTTTCGGGCCTGCGTGGCCGAAAATGTGAATTTTGGGCCTCTGTGGCCTGATTTGTGATTTGTGGGCCTCTGTGGCCAGATTGTGAATTTTCGGGCCTGTGTGGCCGAAAATGTGAATTTTGGGCCTCTGTGGCCTGATTTGTGATTCTCGGGCCTCTGTGGCCGAATTGTGAATTTTCGGGCCTGTGTGGCCGAAAATGTGAATTTTGGGCCTCTGTGGCCTGATTTGTGATTTGTGGGCCTCTATGGCCAGATTGTGAATTTTTGGGCCTGTGTGGCCGAAAATGTGAATTTTGGGCCTCTGTGGCCTGATTTGTGATTTGTGGGCCTCTGTGGCCAGATTGTTAATTTTCGGGCCTGCGTGGCCGAAAATGTGAATTTTGGGCCTCTGTGGCCTGATTTGTGATTTGTGGGCCTCTGTGGCCATATTGTG